>NC_056662.1:121896930-122200097 GCF_018350195.1 Panthera tigris
TAGAACTGGAATATTCTTATCACAAAATGTCAGAAAAAAAATCATACGGATCTGTTTTTAGAATTGGTTTTTAGTCATTCTAATGGTGTGACTGTACGTGGCCCATGTGTTATCAATCTCTTTAAGTATCTACTTGCATTTATATGACACTAATAAGGAAGAGTTCCCATAGACAAATAGCAATTCTGCTATTTGATTTTACTTCATAAGTAACTGTATATATCATTTCCTCTTAATAAAGTGGAGTATTCCCTCAGCTCACACACATCACAGACATTACTGCTAATGGAAGTTATGCATGGGATTGAGTAGAAACTACAGCTGCTACTCCCAAGCTTCCACTCTGTGTTTTCCTCTACTAATGATATTTTTCATCTGGTCAGTAATGGAGGCAGTTGATCTGGGGAATGGATATCACAGAGAAATTCTAATCCAGGGGAAGCTTAGAAGTTTGCTTTTCTCCATAACACTGGGAGCATATGGTCTAGATTAGACCTCTTTCAATGACAGAAACTGCTTCACCAACAGCAGAACTGAGGCAAAACACCAGATTAGAAAAATAGTAAGGAAACACACAGTATTCTGGTTTAGGAGGAGAAGACTTCTAGGATTCAGCCATCTTTTCTCACGGCACATCACTCCCTTGGGAAAATTAACGCCTCCAAGTTCCTTTCAATTACTTTATCTGTTAACTAGATTTAGGATTAAATGAGATAACATGTATAAAGCTTGAGGTAAGCCCGCAAAGAATGCTGGTTTTCATTCTCCTTTCCTCAGAATCTTTGGTGTCCAGAGTGCACAACCATTGGTCCCATGCCATTTTAGCCTGTCCCAAGCTCACTCCTTCTAGAAGTCCCCTTCAACTACCAACATAAGCTTAGAATAGCCAGTACACAACCTGAGTCGTGTCCAGCTCTGCTACTGATTGCTAGTGGCAGTAACCCAGTGTGTTCTGAGGAATTCAGAAAGTGCACTGACCTTCTACTACATTCCTTCTAGTACGTGTTTTTAATTGAAGTATCAATTACATGCAATAAGGTATGAAAAATGCATAAAGTTTAAATGAACAGTTTGATATATTTTGATGTATTTCTAGGTAAGTGTCCATTCCTGTAACCATCACCTCACTTTAACAAACTTTATTTTCACTTCTTTTAGTAAAATTTCCAAGAGCACCTCAACCTCCACTTCCTTCAGTATATAAGAACATTACATTCCTACCTGCTCTCTCTTGAGGTGCTTTGAAGTTATTGTTGTCCTTCTTAACCAAGATGCCCCAGGCTTTTAGGCTTCTGTTACCTGACGGAGAAGCAGGGCTGCAGAAATGAAAAGACAAAACAAAACAACAACAACAAAAACTCTTCCTAATCACTAAGCATTTGTATAGCAGTAGCGAAGACATTGTGAAACACTCCAAAACATGAGAGATGCCATCTGATTGTAATTTATTTATGGCAGTGAGGTCAAGGGAAAATATAGTGAAACTAACATTTAATCAGTGCCTATTCTGGGCCAAGGATTATGCTAGGTGGTTTACAGAATTGTAGCCTTTAATCTTCCAAGCATTCTCTGTGGAAAGCCACACTTAATACTCTCCAGAATCTCCATCATTTTCTCACTCTTTTTTTCTAAACACCTTTGTAGTGATTATCTTGCCACAAGGTTATCCTTTGTAGGTATTGCCTTGTCCCCAGCCTCCGTTTCTCTCTATTTCTCCTTCCCTCTCTCATTCTCAGTCTCTTTCTCACTCCCTCTCTCTTTTTCTCTCCTGGTCTTTACCCCTCTTTCTGGCCCTTCATTTAGACTTACCTTCTTCCTTTGATATTCATGAGCATCCTTTCTTGATTTCTTGCTTTAATCTCTCTCCTCTCTGCTGTACACTGATAGTTCAGATTGATGAAAATCCATTTGTAATTGGTTCCTGAGAACACTAGTCCTCTATATTGGGTGTTAGGCCATCTCATAAACTGTCTTCTTCAGTCATCTTCAACTGGCACAGAGAGACTCAGAAGTTCCAAAAATGACAGCTATCTCCTAGAAGGGAGCATATGCTACTTCACAAATTTGGCTACTGGTATTAGTTGAGTCATTTCCCACCGTTTTTAGAAGAGTTATTTCTTCACTTGATTCCAGCCCCCACCCGTCTTTTTTTTTTAACAGTTGTAGGCATCCTTCATCATTCTGAGCCAATATCCATATTAATCTCTTATGTTAATTACTGTAATTCTTTAACATCCTGTTTAAAGCAATTTAAAACAATGAAATAGCATCTTACTTGAATAGAATTACTAATGTTTCTCAGGAGCTTTTCCATTTGATTCTCACCCTACACTGTGAAGTAGGCAGTTTGGGCATTATTATTTTCATGTTTCTGAATATGAAGGAAAGGGACACGATAGGATGTTATGGGTCACTTATCTCACCCTGCAATTGTCTCTATGTTGTGTTCTGCAGTTTCTATGTCCTCCACTACAGATAAACTTAAGACCCAGGACCACATATGTGTAGTTCACTTTTTTTATTTGCATGTTTATCCCATACAAAGCCCTGAGAAATCAGTAGTGGGCTGTGGATCGGAACCTGGAGCTCCAGTCCAAAACTGTGTCATATCGAGGAGCTGGTGTGCTGTTACTGCCCATATGTGAGGCCTCAGTTTCTATTTCCCTTAGTCTGAATTTATCCCTTGTGACCTGCAAGCCCTTTGTCCATGTGCGGCTTTTCCACGTGGTAGCTGTCTCTTCTTCAATAATACTCCTAGGGCTGTTGATACTTCACCTGTCTTGCTGCTGAGACCCTTAGACATTCCATCTCTTAATCAGATTTTTTTTAACTAATATTCATAAGCCCAGGGAAACCCAGTACTCTGTGGCCAGAATATGGCCCATGAGGCAGGGCTTCCTCTAATCTTATGCTCAACACTTATGGTTCCTGAGGTGAGGAGACGTGGGAACCTACCCCTAGAGTCCTTTCTGATTCTTTTTATTCCTGGTTCTTCTGCTGTATCTCTCCTTCTAGTCTTTGAGACCACATGGGTCTTAACTCTCCAGAGCTGTAATTCCCTTCCCCATATTCAATACACATAAAAGCAATAATGGAAGTGATGACCCCAAGAAATAACAATTCTTGCTTCCTTTACTGCTTTGTCAGATTAGAATGTGACTATGCAAGTAAATCATTCTGAATCAGTTCTTTTCTGAAAAGGTTGGTTATTTGTTTGTTTGTTTGTTTGTTTATTCAGAGAGCGTAAGTGGGGGATGGGCAGAGAGGGTGTCCACACAGACCCGACTCAGGGCTCAAACCCACAAACTGTGAGATCATGACCTGAGCCAAAACCAAGAGTCACATGCTTAACCAACTGAGCCACACAGGTGCCCCTGAAAAGAGCTTTTAAATGGATCATATTGCTCTTTCTTTCTTCCTCCAGGCTCTCACTTGGGATTCATCAAAGTAATTGTCACTGGATTAAATTCATCCATAATGTCAGTAGAGTTTTATAATATTCCAGAATTTCCAACATCTGCAATTATTAGGCATCTATGAAACAAATCAGCACTTTGAAGAGCCCCATTTTTGCATGGTGTTCAGCTAAAATAGTCCTGTTATCTAATAGGTCAACAGCCATTGGCTTTAGGCTAAAACTCAGGCTTCCCACCAGAGTGTACTTAGCAGAGCATTGCACACAACTCCAGTTAAACTCAGATTTGCAATATGATGGTAAAATGAAACTCAGTTATTAGACTGAAGTTTTTGATGAACAATCATTTTGAAAGAATAAAGCACCTGTGTTGATTTTCAGCACTGGAAGTCCCTCAGCCCCTCCCCTCTGGACATACAGGCTCTGGACTCCTAGAGGTGGTTTTCAATAGTGGTTTTATTAGCACTATTGCATCATGGACTTGTCAACCCACCCAAGTAAATACTTGGTACTGAGAAAACTAGGAATTCAAAATTTTTAATGTGTTTTAATGTGCTTTAATTAAAAAAATAGGTGGAGAAGGAGAAAGTTATGGAATCTATGTTTAGTTAAATTTGAGTTTAGCTCTAGGTTTAGGGTCTCTGGCTAGCCCCTTCACATGCTGAATATCTCACCCACTTGTACCACTGGTTTGGGTTCAGGCAGAGGTCCATGGGAACCTTGGTTCTTCTGATTGCTGGCTGCGTAAACTTGTTTCTGTTTCTCATTCTTTCTGAATCTTTGTTTTCTTGTCTATGAAACAGGGATAGGCCTTCCCCCCACCCCCATCCTACTCTGAGGATTAATTGAAATAATGTGTATGTGGCACCTATACACTGCTCCCACAGAATAAAACATAGTAAAGGCATTAGTTACTTTTTGTTCTTGTTGGTATTACTACTATTACTCATGTATTTATTGCCTCATTCAACAAATATTTGTTGTTCCATCTTTCAAGATGCTATGAATATAGATACAAATAATAACTAATTAGTGCCTTTACTATGCTCATGCTCTGCAGGACACACAGATAAGGAAATCCTGCAGTTTTAGTTCAGTGAGCTAAGGGTCACAATGGAGAAGATAGAAACTTTAGCTGCCATGTCCCCATAACATTGTGCTTACCGCAGGAAGGAAACTTTTCCCTCCATTTAGCACTGTGCCAGGAACACAGAGTGGTTGCTTTCACCTGCACCTGTTCGGCCCAAGATGTATTTGAACGGCAGCAGCAGGGGGATGGCAATGGAGCCTCCACAAATTTTCTGCTGGGCACAGGGTCAGGTTTTCCTCTAAGAACTGAAATTTTCTCTCTTTACCTACCTCTTAACCAGTTGTGAAGAAGCAAGAGTCCTCTGGGAAATTTGCATCAGTACTCTCATGGTGTCCATCTCAGGAACAAGGAGAAACTGGAAACCCAAAGGTCTTCTAGGAACGTGGGTACAGTTCTTTTATCCCTGTAGATACATCCAAGCCTAACCATAACCCTTTTAAGAAACTGAAAGGAGAACGTTATTTGCCTTAGATGAGATGGTTAATTTGGGACAGAGCCAAGACTAGGAACCGCCTCCTGAATCCTGCTATACAGCTCCTTCTATCTGCTAAATCTGTCAGAGCAGTGTAAGAGAGTGGCACTGTGGATGAGGAATCATGAAAATCAGTATTGTAGAAACTCTTTTTAAAAAAAATAATGTTTATTTATTTTTGAGAGACAGAGTGCAAGCAGGGGATGGTCAGAGAGAGATAGGGGGACACAGAATCCAAAGCAGGCTCCAGGCTCTGAGCTGTCAGCATAGAGCCCAATGTGGGGCTCAAACTCCTGAACCACAAGATCACGACCTGAGCTGAAGTCAGATGTTCAACCGACTGAGCCACCCAGGCACACCTCATTGCAACTCTTAATAAGAGCATCTAACTACTACCAAGCGCCTATTTTGTAGCAGCTATTGTTTAAAGATTTTGAATAGTCCTAGTTTATTTGGGCCTTGGAACAACACTAATACCTGGATCCTTTTATTCCTATTTTATAAATGAAGTCATAGAGCTATTGAGTAGTTGTCCAAAAACACATAGTAGTAGCTGGCAGGAGAAGACTTTGAGCAGCCTGATTCTCTGAATGCATCTCTGTGCTATCCTCCTTTGATACCATATTCTCATGGCCACCCCCAGCCCAAACTTGTGCTGGGCATACCAGGTTCAGGAGCAGCAGTATGACAACTGATCACGGAGTTTAATCATCACTTCTGTAGAAGGAAGGTATTACAGATTAAAATCAGAGCAGAGTCCTATAAGACCTTGGGTTATAAGAGCTGGTCTTCAAAAACATCAGCCCTTCTGTTAAAAATAAGTATATACTGAGTAAATGCCTGAAAGAATGAAAGCAATCAGGGTCTAACCAGCTCACCCATCAAGGCTTACAGCCAATTTCCTTGAGTGTGTCCTATGAAGCAAACACTGTCCAATGTTCTGGGAGATTGAGAGGACTAGACATATGCTGGGACAGTGAGGAAAGGATAATCTTGTAAGAACTATAGGGTCTTATCTTTCCAAAATGTAGGGAATCCTGATATCTGCACTTGCCCCCACTTATACTTTTTTTTTCCTGAAATGCACACCTTTCTCTTCCAGAAAATTCCAATTTGTCCTTCAAGGCCGAAAGAAAATATGACCCTGACATTTTAGTTTTCCCTTCATTTATGGGAAAATTATTCACCACTGTCTCTGTGTTCTCAAAGCATTTTCTATGTACAGATCTTACGGCACCTGTTGCATTGTATTCTAATGATGCATTTACCACCCCTCCCTATATCCTGGCTGAAACCTTATATTGTCATCATCATATCTCTAATACCCAGTATAGAGCTTGAGTCATAATAGATACTTAGTGAATGTTTGGATTCTATGTGTTTATCCTGCCATCTATTTATTTCTTATTATTCTCATTATTCCTTTTTTGTCTCCTGGGTTCTAACAGTAGATACCATGATGTCAGGGTCAACGTTTGCGCCTTGTTTTTTGTTACTCATACTAACTGCAGTGCTGGGAAGATGGTACACATGCTCTGTCCCCAAGAGGTGGGTAGGGGCTGATGTGTATCTTTTCAAGTTTAATTTCTCAGATTCTTGGGTCTTTAGAAAGTGGTAGTACTATTATGCCCTCAGCTTGGTTCAAAGCTTGTATCAACAAAGATCCCAGTGGAAATCCCATACTACAGAGAGTATTCTGACATCCACTCTTAGAGACTATGTGTCTGTGCTCATTTGCATATTCTCAGGTAGTTCTGTGTCCTTGGAGGTCTCTTGACACCTGCTCTTATTGTTCTATCTCTAGGTGAACCATTCTTGAGATACCAAGGGTTTGGTAAGGATATAATGTTCATTCATTCTCCTCTATTATATTCTATCCCATTCTATTCTATAAAAACAATTTCTTCAGTACCTGCTAAATGCCTGGCACTATCCTACATGCTTGCAATGCATCAGTGAACAAAAGTGATCAAAAATTGCCAACCACATAGAGTTTACATAGTGAGGGGACACACGCTAAATACTGCATGGAATATATAGATATGTTTTATAAGGTATTAGAAAAGGGAGCAGGATAACGAGACAGGAAAGAGTTCAGGGAGAGCTACCAAGGTGAGGCAATAACAATTTTAATTCTAGTGGTTAGGGTGGGTCTCCTTGCAAAGGTAACATTTGAGCAAAGACTTGAAGGAGGTGAGGGGTTTAGCCCATGCACATCTGGGGGGGGGGATATTCAAAAGAGAAGAAACTGTTCATGAAAGGTGATGATGTATCGATCTATCGATCTATCTTCCAATGGCATAACCGATTTTTATACTTGTTTGGCTGCCCCTGTTGCTCCCTCAGATTTATCCAATACTGAAATGTAAGTTAAATTAACAGATTTGAAATTGTAGAGTCTGTCACCATTGATAGTAAAACCTCACAAGGATGGATACTACATCCATAGATGAGGCATAGTCCACTTGATGGTTACAGATTTAAACACATAAGAAGTCAGAAATTGTCACATTCATTAACACATTCTGGCCTCAGGGAAAGAGGTTTCTGTGCAGAGATCTGTTCAGGCTTGCCACCTTCCACCTGCCTTGGGCAAAAGCCCTTTAGACCCCAGATGTGTGAGGGAACAGGGAGGTCAAAGGGCAGGTGTTTTTGCTGCTGGGTCCCTGAGCCTGATCTATTCCTTTCACCACGCATGAGGGAGCCTGATCTCTGTTCAGATTGAGTTTCACAGTAGGAGACAATACTGCCAGAGCTTCCCAAAAGGATTCAGTTGCCCTTGTCTTGTACATTCTTGTGTCTGTGTGTACTCTGCTTGCCATGTCTCTGAGTCTTTGCCCATATTGTGGGGGTGAGTTGGGGGAGAGGTGCCAGGGTTATATCAATGAACAAGTACAATTTCTGTCCACAGTGAGTTGAAAAGATACTGGGAAAATAAGAATCAGTCATATAAAAACAGTCAACAACTGAGATTCCAAATAAAGTTTTCTATAAGTCATGGATGTAAGAGCTCAGAAAAGAAAGAAATTCCCGTGGACCTAAGGCACCAAGAAGGGCTTCCTGGAGGAGGTAAGGATCTGAATAACATATGGAGGGTATGAGGCTGGTGAAAGAAGACCCTTCCAGGCTAGATGAGATGACTGGCAGGGTAAGAACTATGTGAGAATTAGAGACTGGCAAGGAAAGAAGATGGTACGTACATATTTTTAAGTTTATTTGTTTATTTTGAGAGAGAGAGAGAAAGAGTATACACACATGAGCAGGGGAAGGGCAGAGAGGGGGAAAGAGAGAGAATCCCAAGAAGACTCCACACTGCCACTGCAGAGCCTGAAGTGGGGCTCAAACTCACAAACTGTGTGACATCATGACCTGAGCCAAAATCAGGAGTCAGATGCTTAATGAACTGAGCCACCCAGGCACTCCTATGAGATCATTTTAAAAGCCTCCAGAGTGCCTAACAGGTCTCCTGGTTCCGTTTTGCTTCTCCTGTGCAACTGACTGTTGTAATTACAATCATTACTAACAAAAACCGAGGTGCAATCTGGTGACAGAGATTAGAATTTGTCTTCAGAGGACCTGGTTATGTCCTGGCACCATCAGTTCAATACCAGCTAACAGTCAGGACCTGGAATTCAGTTTCTTTGCTTGTGAAATTAGGATTACTTACAGAATTTTCAGAGTCAGTTGAAACAATTGTCATGGATTCCTTGTAAAGTGTAAATGAGGCACATGTGCCCACTCCGAATCATTAACATCATCTTGGGTTGTTGCCTTCCAGAAGCTTCTAATTTAACCTTGAAACAGCTGATAATTGGATAAAGCAAATAAACAACAGCAAAAATATAAACAAGATCAAGTATGAAGAGAGAATGAAACCAGATTAAGTTGACAATAGCTTATTTGCAAAGCTTGGGGAGGCTTTTTGCCTATGGTGCAGTTTCTAAACAACTGTTCTGTTCTCCACCAGTAAACCTCAAGCTATCCTCATGCCTCTGCTCAGACGTCTGCAGCAGGAAACTGGCTGTCTGTGGCCCACCTCTGCATGGCCTCTGGAAAGCAGGGAATAGTTAGGGTTGCCATAAAATTAATCATCTAACCAGGGCTATTTTTGAGAGTGAAAGAGAATATTAGTAACCAGATTATTCTAGGAAAACTGAGTTATTTGGTCACTTGTCAAACAGTTCCTTTGCTTTGATGGGTATAGTAATCTCAGAGGCTCTGTGACACATCCCAAAAATACAGAGGATTCTGGTTACGGAATTGTTGCTAGTGGTCGCAACTACCGATACCCTGGCTCTGATAAAGCCATCTCTGGGAAGAGGCAGGGAAGGCACATGGTGTATTCCAAGGGTAGGGCTATAATCAGATACCTCTCTGCTTAGTCTTCATGAACAGGTGAAGACCCAAGGACTTCTAAGATAATCCTCGGGGCGGTTTATATTTTCAGTCTATGGTGCGTTTGGTTGGTGATCCCTGTGTGTACTTTGTGCTGTGTAAGACTTTCTGCTTCATTGGCATGTAAACTTCCTTTGAATTTTGTGGATTACCACCTTCTTTTTTTTTAAGTTTATTTATTTATTTTGAGATGGAGAAAGAGAGAGTGCAAGCAGGGAGGGGCAAAGAGCGAGGGAGAGAGATGATATCAAGCAGGCTCCATGCACACTCAGCACAGAATCCAAGGCAGGGTTCGATCTCAGAGTTTGTGAGATCATGACCTGAGCTGAAATCAAGAGCTGGACGCTTGTTAACCCATTGAGCCAACTAGGTGCCCCTCCACTTTCTTAATCTACCTCCAATCATGTTCATGGAATCACTGTGTGAGATTAAAAAAAAAAAAAAGGACGATGGATTTGTATCCATTTTAAAAGTAGAGAAGCTGGAGTTTCTCAAGTTCACACAAATATTCAGATTCTTGTTAGCAGTCATGACTTCCAAATGCCATCTCCCCCTTGAAAACTCCTTCATCTATAGCAATGACTTGTTTTTGTTTGTTTTTTTGTTTGTTATTTTGTTTTTTGTTTTGTTTTGTTTTGGGGGATCTATTACACATTGGCTATGCCTTCCTTTTGATGCTTAATGTTTGCTATTGTGAATTCTCCTAGATAATTAACCTCTAGAGGGCAGAGACCATCTGTAAATTAGCTTGTACTAACTCACTCTGCCTACCCCAGTGTTTGGTATTTGTTTCACGAGTATGTGTTGACAAGCATTGTGCCTGGAATTGCTTCAGTCTCACTGCTGTGATAATACTCCAAGCTGTGAGGTCTCTTTGGTGAGAAGGCTCTGCAGAGCTGAAGAATGTCAAGAAACTTATGCAGAATAGTAGATGTAGATTTAGACAGGAAGAGCTGCCAAATGCTAATGCTGTTGAACGAATAATTAGCTAAAACTCGTAAGAGTGGATGGATGTGTAACTTCTTCTGTCATAGACTCTAAGTCTAAAGTTCTCTTTTGGCCAGCAAAAGAGCAGACGCAGGATTAAAGCAAGAGATGACTAATGTCCGGGAAAAGACAAGAGCCCCGAATAGGGGTCCTTGCCCCATTTTTATTAGGATCAGAAGGCTTACAAACATGGCGATGGATGTGCACAAAGGGACAATGAATCTGTGAACATTAACTTGTGGATGTGCGGGAAAGGGGTCTTGAGGATATTTGTGGTTAGGGGTTTGGGTTAATACAAAACAAAATCTGAGCGCTGGGTAGTTGGGAGGAAGGTTTACAGTGGACGTGAGGCAGCACCTCTGTTTATCTTACCTTAGGGGATGAGATAGATGGGGAAAGTAACCTCAGGGTTGACAAGGCATCTTTTCTTTTGTTAACCATCTCTGCTCTGAGCTGCTTTGCCTGCAGCGCAGTGGTCCATAGTCCAGTTCACCAATTTACCTAACCTGGCCCTATCCTCCTGTGAAAACAGCTTTTCTGCCATAGTACTAAATCGGGGTGTTTTCACCCTGAATATCTAATCTTGTTTATTTCATATACCTATGTATTGGGCAACTTTGTGCCATTTTTATTTCAGGCCTTTGCCTCTCCCTTTCTTTTGGGGGCTCTGCAACCCTCTCTATTTTGGGGTGCCTTTGTACCTCCCTATTCCTGGCACCTTTGTGCCTCCCTATTCTCAGGGTATCTTTGCACCCCCCTATTCTTGGGGTGCCAGTCTGGTTTACCCAAACTTGGGCATGAGCACTCTATGACTTTGTATTTCTTCATGCCTTGGTAACCCTTTGGTGTAAGCCCGGGGGGATTCCTAAGCTTATCGCCCACATTCTTCTGTCATAATGCTAAGAAAAACTCCTGGTATGCAGGAGGCACTTAATCAGTGTTTTTGAATGAATGAATGAATGGATAAATTCCACAGCAAGAGAAGAGAAATGAAATGCTGTGCAGTTTACAGTCATGTCTGCTGTATCCACTTATTGAGGGTCAGTTCTCTCTGCCCTGGAAGGTACCCTGACTAAGACAGGATGATAATTTAGTAGGGATGATAGGAGAAGGTGAAACCAGGTGACCAATGAGGTTCCCTCTAGACATGAACATGTATGATTTAGGTACAATTTTTGTTTTCAATTTTTGGCTTTTAAAACTTCGTCTTGTGAAGACAACCAAAGTAGTTTGACTCAGAGACATTTACCCAGAAATTTTGCATTTTCTATAACCTCCCAATTCATCTTGTTGCTTATATTATGCTGTCAGACCTGGAGTGTAACTACTGAACCATGATGTGTGGGAACAGATGAGAACACTGTCAGTGGAGGCAAGATGGATTGGACTTTTTCTCTTCTGATAAGTCTTTGTCCTCCCCACCACTACCTTCTTGGAGTGGTGGGAGGGGCATAATATTTTGGTGCTACCAGTAGTCTGTTCCAGATCATTTGTGAATTAATGACAAATATAGAAAACATATCATAAATGAACAAAATTTGATACACTAGATTAGAGGAAAGATACATGATTTACCCCTTTCTATTTCATCCTTATTAAAACTATTGTGACTAAACCCAATGTCTGAGGGCTTGTGTTCTTCAAAGGCAAACGTTAACACAATTACTTCAATGGGAGAGAGAAGAGAGAATCACGCTCCATGTCTCCCCATTCAAAACAGGAGTCCAGAACTGAGACCAGAATGAAACGTTAGCAGCCTCCCTCCAAGTTTACTCACTTTAGGATTGTACCTTTGTGTTATTGCTATTATTGTCATCTTAATCGCATGCCAACATGATCCAGAGTTTCTCTTCCTGCTATACACTGGATAGTCATTGAACTTGAAGCACCTGCCTCATTCTTTAGAACTAAAGATCATGTCAAAATTTGAAAACCACAAGTATGTGAGGAGTAATATCTGAAGGCAGTGTCTGTTGTAAATAATCATTTCCATAAACCTAAATTACTCAGGTCTGTAAAAGAACAGAACCTCGGACTCTTTGTCAAATTATAAACATGCAATTGACTCAGAGTGGATGTTGCAGTGGAGATTCTGGGAGCAGCCTAAGAGTACCAGAGAGTTGGACAGGAGCTTGGGTAAGGGAGGAGGGGTAGGAAGTAGGACAGAAGGTGTTTCTTTTTATCTTGGCCAAGTCTGTATCATTTCTCCACCCGGGTTTCACCACCACTAATAGGAAATCTGTCCCCATCAGGGAAGAGCAGAGATTTCTGGAGTTCAGTAGCCACGGAGATTATAACTTCTGTTCACTAAGACAGTCTTCATTTCTCCAACCTCTGTAAAAATGCAGCAAGTTTTACCCCTGGTTGCATTTTCTTTTATTCACTTTGTCTTCCTGATATAATACATTTTTTTAAAATGTGTTTATTGTAATTTTAATGGGCTTGCAGAGAGAAAGGAGATAAACAACAGTAAAATAAAAGTTATTATTTAAGCTTTGTCATTTTGAATATATTCCTCTCAGTGTCTAGGTAAAGATTAACAAGTTAAAGTATTTATCATGGTGTTCGCACATAGTTAATACTCAAATTATATCATCACCATAATTATTATCCCCATTCCTGGTATAAACCTTATATCGTGTATTCATTGTGTCTCTGATTTCTACCCTGTGGCCTCATACCCTTATGCCCTGATTCTATAGGCAGTTCTTCTAGTGGATCATAATTCTTACTTCTAAATCCTGGCTTACCCTTGGAATTTATGTTTTGGCTTTCCCCTCTTAAAACACTAATACCTAATCATTGACAATTCTCCCAGGTTCCTGGAACCCATTCCTGGAACCAGTGCACTGGTTCCCACTTGCTTGGGAGTAGATGCTTTTTCCAAAGAGCCTAACAATCCAATGTAAAGAAAGATTTGAACAAATAAATAGCAATGAATCCCAATGCAAACTCTACAAAAAATCACGCATGTATTATAGTGAAAATCCAGAGAAGGTAGCAATTAGCCATATGGACAATTTATCCTAGAGAAGATTATTTCTTGAATTGTTAGAAAGTGTCTTTCCCTAAGGTTTTCTTTGTTTTTAACCCCACAGTCTAATTTTTTTCTAAATTCTCCCATCTAATTTCCTGACATACTATCTCTTACTGCCCACCTCTCCCTGTTAACACTGTCCTTTTCCCAGGGCTGACCTTCATAACATGCCTAGAGCGTGGTACTATTTGCCACACGGGATTGTTTATAATTATTATTCCCTGGTCTCACATATCCTGCATACTGCTGTCAGGTTAAGCAACCTTCAGTACTCTCTTGATCATGATACCCTATGATCAGAGAGAGAGAATTTTCCTGATACCATTTACATGAAAGGGACTTCCGGTGTGTTTCTAATATCTTCCTTACTTGAATTGCTCTGATTTGCTACCAAATATCCATTCTTGTATTCATTTATTAATTTTTTTTAATAAGTCAGCTAGTTAGCAGTCAACATATATGTAATAGTTGACTTCTCATGAGAGAAGCACTGTAACCAGAATTTTGGCACCCTTGGCCGTATAGCTCCCTCCCTCCCTCCCTCCTCTTTCTGGCTCTCTCCTTTTCTCCCTCTCTCTGTCTCTCTCTTTTGTGTGCTTATTTTTCTCTCTTCCTCTGTGTGTCTGTCTATCTCTTTATCTCTCTCTGGTGGATGTGCATCCTTTCCATCCAGCCACACACACTGCTCAGACACTGACATCCATATCTAGTGTTTCCTGGTCTCTTCTGGCTGGCACAAAGGCAGTAAGTAAGCAGGTGGGTGTGTGAAATATGATGAGCCAAAGATTCATTCCTTTATTTTCTTCTAACTGCTTCAGCCTTCATAAAATCCAGTCCTATAGGTTATTGATTTTCACAAAAAGAAGAAAAACGAGTGGGGGTGGAAAATTATGATGTTATGTCCTAAATGAATTTTTCACAGAAAAAGAAGAAGAAGAAGAAAAACAACAACTATTCTCCGTCTTGGGCAGTTGGTCAGAAATGAGGTTTGGGGTATGGAATAGGAAAGGCAGGAGTGCGTCTGTCCCCAGGGGCGAACAAGCATTGATCTCTTGGGTGATTGCCCTGACTACCTCTGAAGCTGAGAATTAGGTTCAATATGTTAGTGCTAACATTTAAGTCCTTTCAAATCTCCAGGGGCAGAATCTGCTTTCTCTCCCTCTACCTCATTTATGGTTAGGTGAAATCTGACTTAACTCTTTAGCTTCCAGCTTTGTACAGAAATCTAGTCTTCAGGAAACCCATGAAAACATTGATGAGATGTCTTAACTATTGTTTCACAAGCAGTGTTGAAAATTAAGATAAATAAAGTCAAATCTCTACCTCTATAATAGTCTAAAAAAGATAGCAGTAATAGACACATTCCTTTTGCTCATCATCTGTGAATGAATAGATCATCTATGAATCATTCACCCGCATGGTGTTCCAAAAAAGTAGTCATACATCAGAATTACTTATAGAACTTTTAAAATGTGCATTTGCAGATAGATGCAGCCTCAGATCCGCAATCTGCATCTCTGAGGGTGAGCCCTGGGAATCTGTATTTTAACTTTCTTATAGTTTACATTAATTAGCTACTAGATGTAAAAGGACATGCAATGCAAAGGGATGGTGCACCAAACTCCATGGATAAAACTGCTACAGATCAAAAATTTTAAGCTGCTTTGCCTAATTTCATGAATATGGCACCAAAGAAAGAACATGATAAAAGTTTGAACTACAGACTTCTAGCAGCATAAAGATGTCCCGAAAAGCATGTCTAATGATCTATTGATCCGTGTTATGAGATCTGGGGTCAGGCACGGGGTAAGGAAGAGGTGGAAAACAGTCCTGTGGAAAAATTGCTCAACATTCCTCAGTCGTCAGAGAGGGAGGCTTAAGAAGGAAAGCTACCAGCTATTTCTATCATTTAAAATGCAGCCTGTTCTCTTAGGAGGAAATCTGGTGAGGAAGGGTGTTGAACAGAGATTTTGTAAGCTAAAGGACTTTGATTTGAGCCACACCAAGCTAGTGAACATAGGAACCTGGGTAATACGTGCCCTTGAGGCAAAAGATAAATTAGATTTGGCCTGAGGATGTTTGGAACAACAAGGTCATGTAGAGGCTGATAAATACACCAAATTGCTCCCCTCCAGCCTTCTGCACAGGATGTTCCAGCAGTAGCCAGAGTCACTCAGGAAAGAATAATTTCAAGAGGAATAATTGGAAATACGCCAAGAGGAAACCTATGAATGAAAAACAGTAAGCCATATTTTAGTCAAGTTAATGAATTCCAAGGAAAAAAGAATCACAAGTCATTGACACAGTGATACATAGGGTGGGAACATCAAACTTCTGTATAGTGAACAAAGGGGTCAAGGGAACAAATCATCAATCTCCATATCCATAAAGTAGAAGGGGAATTAATTTATTCATTCATGAATTTATTCAACTACTATTAATTGAATAAGTACTATGTGCCAGTCACTACTGGAGGATTTGAGGATATAGTGCTTCACCACAGAGACAGATCCCAGCCTCAGAGAGCCAATATTCTGATGGAGGGAAGAAGCAATATAAAAAATAAGCAAGAAAAAGTGTTTTGGAGTCAGAATAACCTGGTTTCAAATCTCAGCTGTGCCACTTACCATCTGTATTGTACTTAACCTTGTTGCAACTGTTTTCTTCTCTGCAAAATTGATAGGAATGCCAACCTTGAAAGGTTGTGATGAGGATATGAGAAAATTTGTGCTGCTGAATAGTATCTGGAATATAATGAGCATTTTATAAATATGTGCTGAATGAAAAATTGGCGACATGCAGGAGTCAGTTAAAAGGGAGAGGATGAAATTCAAAGCACAGTAGAAGAATGTACTCCTCAAGAAGTAGAAAAATGATTGATACACACACACGCACACACACACACACACACGTATGTATTAATGTATCTATGAAAGACAGAGAGTCACAAAGAGACAGAGAGAAGCAGAGAAAGAAGACACATGGTTGAAGATATACGTGAGGTGATTTGGTGAGTTTGGAACAAGGAGAAGATGAGGAAGTCTTATCTAGTGGTTTCTATTTCCTCTATAATACAGAAGGTAAGAGAGGAAGAGCTGAGATGTTCACGGAGGGTAATGATGTTGAGGAGGAGAGTAGCTGTGTAAAAGAATTAAGAATAGAATGGCATAGCGTATTGGGGCACCTGGGTGGCTCAGTTGGTTAAGCGTCTGACTTTGGCTCAGGTCATGATCTCACGGCTCGTAAGTTTGAGCCTTGCATCAGGCTTTGTGCTGACAAGCTCCCTCTCTTTCAAAAATAAACATTTAAAAAAATGGCATAGTGTATTGAACAGAATGGCCATCGCTTTTATAGGTTCAGAATCTTAATTTCATCATCATATGGGAAGATTTCTATCTTTCAGAGATCTCTGTAAGAAGTTGTTGGAGACATAATTAACCTAAGTACCTATTAATATGTAGTGAGAAAAATGTTGGTCACAGAAGAGTTAGAACTCATGGGCTTAACCAACTTCTTACAATCTGAAGGCCTACGTGGGAAGTCAGATTGCAATCATGGGACTATCATAGTGTCTTACAAAATCTCAGAACATAGTCTCTAAGAGAGCTTGGGGAATACTTTGCATTTCTAGGGAAGGTTTTGTCAGTGGGACTCAAACATCCCCCCACCCCCGCACCTCACCTAAGTGGACACTAGCAGCATTGATCTCTCTGACTGCCCTTCTCCCAAGTTTTCATAGGACCAACACTCCTTCTGGCTAAAATAGTCTTTCCTAGATATGTTAATATATTCATTTACTCTAAGTAGATTTTAATTGGCCTGGAAACCTTTTTATTTAAAGCAGATTTGCATATCTCTATTTTATTAATTATCTATTGATTTATTATTTAACTTACAATCAAGTGCTGCAGGAAGAGTTTTACTATTTTTCCAAAGTACTGAGATGACAGAGCACCACTTTTCCTGAGTCTTAGGCAGAAGACAGATTTTAAGAAATTTCTCCAGGGAGAATTCCTGGGCTGCATGATTAATAATTAGGAAAAAGAAAAGGGGGCACAAAACCTTCCAGAAAGTCTGTAATATCTTAGTGTTTGGAAATCCCAAGTTGAAGTAAGCAAGGCGAAAGCCAATGGCAAGTTAAGGCTGTCTTCATTGAGAAAGACTAACTCTTCTGTTTAATGCTTCTGTGGTTAAGATTTAGCCTATTACCTAAATAGGCTTCTGCCACCACCTGCCAATCTGTAATGCAGTATCCTTTATCACTTTCTCTCTAGTAATAATTCTGAGGTTTTCCTGATAGAATGATTAAGGGCTTTTTCCATCCAAGGTTTGAGGGTAGGATTTTTGGTTCCCTAGATGCACCGGTTTCTCAGCGTTATTTCCCTATTTATTAACCTTCATTCTTCCTTTAATTTTCAGGTCATAATGTAATGAATAATCTATACGGTTATCACTAGTGATGCACAAGAATGCAGTTGGGAGTAATTGGTGCTAACCATGCTAATGGAGATAGAAACTTACTCTACATAATCCTGGGTACCAGTAATTGTTCAATCACACCAACCCCCATAGATACTCCCACAAAAGAGAAGAGAATCCAGAGGCACCTCTCCATTACAACTTCAGGAGGTCATCTATGGATCCTGGCTTCCTTAGAGAGCTATGCTCCAATTTAAGAAGAATTACCTTAAAATACCAGAGAAGATAATTTTCTATTTGAAATTATATGTCCCAGATGTGGCTAATAATCATGTGTATAATTAAAAGAGAAGCTCTGATTCACAACTAGATCCTCCCCAGACCTTAACTATTAGTAACACATGCTGTTTGCATGATGATCATGGGATTTCTAAAAGAAATGACACCCAGGACTATTGCTCACTTTTTCATTTCTTCCTTCCTTCCTACTTTTCTTTCTCTTTCTTTCTTTCTTTCTTTCTTTCTTTCTTTCTTTCTTTCTTTCTTTCTTTCCTCTTCTCCTTCTTAACTTCTTGCACAAGCCCTTCTTTCCTTCTCTTCTTCCTCTAGAAAGTGTCTCCCTCTGTATCCATCATGGTTCATGGGTAAAGTGAGTGTAAGGAAGCCTGATTCATACTTTAGGATGATGAACTCCCCCCAGATTATCACCAGAGAGCTGCTGATCAAGCAAAACCAAACCTTTGCTAGGATTTACTGCATTAAGGAAGAACACCATCTTGACAGAATCTCAGCAACGCCTGAACTGAGGAAACCAGAATTTGAATATTTATAGGGCTTTGGGATCTGAATTTAAGTTTGTGTTTAAGACACATCTTTAAAGGTGGGAATTTGTTGGAACTGGGTACAATTTGTAAGGTAATTGGTTAGAATGGCAGATGCAGTAGAGTGAAGGTCTTGAAGTGAGTCTTGATAAGTAAGCTGTGGTTAATAAGTAAGCTGTTTCCTAGCTGTCTCTTATACGCTGATTGTGGGAAGCTCCTGAAGCATGCTGTGAAATTATTTATTAAGTTATAGCTTATCTTTTCTGGGCAAAGATTTCTTGGAACAAACGACTAAATTATTTTTAGGTCAGAGGTCTACAGTCTTATCTAAGTCATACTAACATAGATGGTCTCAATTCTCAATTCTTATGAACTGGTTGAAAATTCAAGGCATCCCAGACAACACATGATGGGTCTTTGAGGGTTGGATATAACTCACCAGTTCAGAAGGAAATATCTTTCAGAAAAGGTGACAATAAATCCTGGTGCAACTTAACTTGGGCTAGAATGTGTCTAATGAAGAGGGTAGAGTATTTCCACTGGAGTTAATTATATCAGGAAGGATATGGAGGTGACAATTATGTTCATGTATTCATGGAATTCTGATGTGATTTATCTATGTGAAGCAGAGGTTAAATTTGGGGAGCTATGCTAAATAAGGTTGAGTCATGATAAATCATTTTATGAAGGGCTCAGAATTCTAGATAAATTGGTTTGAATTGGTTAAGATTAGCATGGAGGAATTTGAATCAAGGGCTTCCTTGCAGTCTTTTTGGCCATTTGAGATCCTGGGGGTAATTTTAAAGAGGAGGCCAATCTGCCAACACTTACTGAAGATTTTAATATGCACAGGAAACCAACAAATCCAGTAAGAAATAGATAATATAATACCCCAAACTTCCTACAAACATGTATTTTTTTATAATTTAGGTAAAATTCACATATTACAAAATTATAATTTTAATGACTTTAAGATGTATAATTCAGTGGCATTTATTATACTTCCAATGTTTTGAAGCCATCATCTCTGTCTAGTTTCAAAATATTTCATCACTTCATAAGGAAACTTCCCTTTCCAATCTCCCCTTCCCTCAGCTCCTGGCAACCACTCCTCCCTGTTTTCTCTCTCCATCAATTTGCCTTTTCTGAAAATCGCATATAAATGGTATAATACAGCATGTGACTTTTGTGTCTGTTTTTTTTTCCTTTAGCATAATGTTTTCATGTGTGTTGTACATATCAATACTGCATTTTCTTTTAGAGATGAATAATATTCCATTGTATAGATATACCGCTTTTGTTTATCCACTGATCAGCTGATGGACATTTGGGTTATTTCTACCTTGTGCTATATTGAATAGTGAGATATGAAAACTTGTGAAAATATATACTTTTCCCCAAGAATTCTACAGTTAGTGAAAACTGCACCCCTTCATAAGTTTAGGATATTTCTAACTTAATATTATAATCATCTACATCAATTAACAAAGAACTAGATGAATGTGTCATCAGGATATACACAAGAAAAATTAAGATGCACCTACCAATTTAACCTTGGTCTTAGCAGGTCCTCTCCTGTTCTTCCCTGGAGAGTTCTTGGAATCTTTTTATTATTAACATCTACTTTTAAACACTGAATAATCTACACATATTAATTTTTGGTACTTTCTTGCCCACAGAAGATTATCAAAATTATGAAAGCCTTACATGTCAACTAGGGAAAACATGAAAAAAAAACATTCAATAGTATAATTAACAGATTATCAAAAAGTGACTCTGTTACCTAATGGTAGGTTAGAGTTTACATTTAATACAGAATGGTGCAAAGTTGAGATTTGCCTCACTTACCAAGTTCTGACCCTGGATCAATGATGGTGAATGGGAGCATTCAAGAGAAAATGATCTGAATCTATTCTGAGAGAACCATTGGAACTGATGGAAGGTTTGAAGCTTGAGAGTAATATGATAAGAATGATAGTTTGGAAGGTAACTAATAAGGCAGTGGGATAGATTCATGAATCAATTCTTATGAAGCATTTAAAAGACTACCTGGCAGGGGTGCCTGGGTGGCTCAGTAGGTTGAGTGTTGACCATTGATTTTGTCTCAAGTTATGAGCCCCACATTGGGCTGTATGTGGAGCCTGATTAAGATTCTCTCTCTCTCTCTCCCTCTCCCTCCCCCTCTCCCTCTCCCTCTCCCCACCCTCTACTCTTCTCCCTTGCTCATACTCTCTCTTTCCTTATAAAAAAAGAATAATAGAAATAATAATAATAATAATAATATTGATAATTTGGAGAAGGAAGATAGTTCGGAGGTAGGGAGAACAATCAGGAGGCCATGTCAATAACACAAAGGTACTGGTGCTTGCCTGAGGGTGTAGGTAACAAGGAAAAGTTAACCAAGTTCCCAAAGCAAAGTAAATTAGTGAGTCAGATAAAACACACAACCTTTTCTTTGCTTACCACAGCATCTGTTAGCCTTAGGCATGGTTATTCAACTTGTGACAGAGAAGCAGTAAGGGCTTCTTAGAAATGCAGAATCTCAGGCTCCATCCCAGATGTTCACTGAATCTGAATCAGTATTTTAATAACTTAGCTAGATGATTCTATGTCACTAATTAATGAAGGACCTATTTTCAAATTCAAATGGCTCCTGGGTGGAAAATGTATTTTTCTTTATAGAAAGTTCATCGGCCTTATTCGTCTGGGCTCTTGGATGCACATGGCCACAAGCCTTGACGTTTCCCAGCTTCAGAAAAGATAACCTCTTCATTCCATCTTTTTTTTATTAATACAAGCATTTAAAATACAAATTACAACTCTACTTAATATCCTTCAAACTCTAAACTTCTTGTACCTATTTAGTCATTTATTCTATTTTTTTAATCATTCAGAACAGTTTCCAGACAGATCAGTTGTTCAATGTTTTCACTCTCAAGCCTTTTTGAGAATTTGGCGAAATCTATGGAGTTCCTTCACAGAAAAATGCACATAAACACATGCAAGCATTTCTCCCCCACACAACTTACTTTTGCATTGTAAATGTATTTCCTTCACATGTTATTAACTGTAAAAATCTTCATAAATATTATGCCTCTTGTTTTTCATGCAAAAATAAACATACCTACTTCCTGGAAAGGGGTGAATAAACCCAAACCATACAAAATAAACAGAATATAAAACATTTTATTACTGAGAAATAAATTCCAATGAGATGCCAACTTTGACATTCAACTGATTCTAACTTTTTGTTTTGATTCCAACAAGTGCTGAAAGCTCTTGATGTACAAAGGTAAGGATAAGCAGAGAGTATCAGAGTTCCCATGGCTCACATTGCAGATGAAAGTAGGCTCTCATCAAGAACAAGAGAATTCTTTAAAACCCTTCAGGTTGAATCTATGTCCCAGTATTTTCTTTTCTTTGTCCTCGAGTCAATTGGGCAATCTTAGGCAAAGTCTGCATCATTGATATTATCTTGAGCATGAGGCAGGTTATGAATTTATTACCTCTCTGAATCTACCTAAATTTTGAAATTATTGAACAGAACCAACCTCTAAAAAGAAATTCTATAGTTTCTTTTAAGGTATAACGGATGTCCAATTCTTGAAAAATGTGTGTGTGCACACATGCACACAAAGACTTTTCTCCTCTTGGCTGTAGCCAATGGAAGACATTTTGTAAACATTTGAAGTTTTATAGCAGCACAGTCTTTTCTTCTAGAGTGGAAACTTACTTTATCCAAGAAAGGACATAGTTTTGTTTTGGTGTTTGCTTTCCACTCCTCTTCACCAGTGGGGGTCATAACAATGATTTCTAGGTTATATATTGAAATTTTTGCTTTATCGGTAAGATCAAATACATGTAGCAAGTAAGTCAACAAATAAAAAAATTCTTCCCAAATTGCCTTAAGGAATGGATTTTTTCTCTTTCACAAAAAACAAAAGAAACAAAAAAACCCCACAAAACAGAGAGAGACAGACAGACACAGAGACAGAGATAGTTTATTTGTTTTAACAATTCCCCTGGTAAGCCAAATGATTTCTGTACAATAGTGATAGTAATTTCTGTATACATTTGACTTTAATTTCTTGAAAGCTGTCTTAAACAGTGATGTTTCAGGGTCTAAGGCTGGTAAAGATAACAGTTTGCATGGCAATAAGCCAAGATTTCTTTAAATAAAATTATGCGGCTCTAGAAAGCAATGAATAATAGTAACTTTTATTGATCAAAACACCAAAATCATATATGTTTTACACAGAAATTATTGCCTTTCCTGAAAATATGTGGCCATCTAGGGTATCCTGGCCTGATAAAGAAGAATCCAGTTGGTAGGAAGTAATGTAACATGGTATTCTACAGGCCACTAGAGGAAGTCAGGAAGAGCCTGCTCTTCCTTAACTCAGAATGAAGAGCCTCCTTCTGCACCTATGAACTATCACATCCCCCATAATACCCTCTTTGTCCTCCTATTCACCCCATTTCCAAACTTCTCCCTTGTTGAATGAATGAAGAAGAGGGTTTATTTGCTATTTTGTTTGGTTCCTTTTTTTTTAAATGTTTATTTTATTTATCTTGAGAGAGAGAGAGAGACAGAGAGAGAGAGAAAGAGAGAGAGGGAGGGATTGGGGGAAGGGGAGAGAGGGGGAGAGAGATAATCCCACGCAGACTCCACAGTCTCAGCACAGCGTCCAACCTCAGTCTCGATCTCATGAACCACAAGATCATGACCTGAGCTAAAATCAAGAGCCAGATGCTTAATAGAGCCAGGTGCCCCTATTTTGTTTGGTTCCTTTATCTCACACTTTAATAACTCAAATTTGAGGGGCGCCTGGGTGTTTTAGTCGGTTAAGCCTCCGACATCGGCCCAGGTCATGATCTTGCTGTCTGTGAGTTCGAGCCCCATGTCGGTCTCTGTGCTGACAGCTCAGAGCCTGGAGTCTGCTTTAGATTCTGTCTCCCTGTCTCTCTCTGCCCCTCCTGAGCTCACAATCTGTTCTGTCTCTCAAAAATGAATAAACGTTAAAAAAATAAAATAAAAAAAAAAACATTCAAATTTGACCTTGAGATTTGAAGAAATAAATTACCTTAAGTTTACATATAGGTGAGGCTGTGTCTTTTGTCAAAATAGTAATATAAGAGGCACACTACAGCAACTTTGTGAAATGAAGAAAGGAAAGAAAAAGGAAGGTCACATGGAACTGTCATTTTCCACCTTGAAAAATCTAGGAAGACAAAGTATAAGATATGAGAATTCTTTGTTGAGTTCTTGGGTATCCTTATAATAGCAGCTGCTACAACCTATTCCTTGTGGAGTAATAAGATTTTGTATTCATGGAATTTTCCTTGTCAAAGAAACCTTTACTCACTATCAGTCACTGTGAATCTCTAACGTGGTTGCTAACAGAAAGTCATCCATGATTTTTTGATTTTATTTAATTTATTTTATTGTACGTTTTGTGTGATTATCCTATGCCAGAGGAACAAACATTACTTAATACTTATGAAAATTATTGACATAGGTATCTCCGTTTCATAAATGAGGAAAATGGAGTTCAGAAAAATTAAGTAGTAGGGGCACCTGGTGGCTCAGTCAGGTAAGCAACCAACTCTTGGTTTCAGCGCAGGTCATGATTTCACATTTCATGGGTCCCAGCCCTGTGTCAGGCTCTGCACTGACAGTGTGGAGCCTGCTTGAAATTCTCTCTCTCCCTCTCCCTCTACCCCTCCCCTGCTCTCTCTCTCTCTCTCAAAATAAATGGATAAACATTTTTTAAAAAGAAAAAAAAGAAAAATCAAGTAGTATACAGGGAGAACTAGAATTGTGTTCTAGATTTATTTTACTTCGTAAACATCAGTTCTAACTGCTGCGCTGCACTCTCCGATGAAATCATCTGTATTCATCTGGCAGAAAAAACCCAGGAGCTAGTTGCCTACACCAGAGACATCTGTGGTTTAATTCAATATGTTTTTGAAAAAAAAATCTCTATGGTCATTCCAAAATATATGCGCTCCCTAAGATATCCTTGGACTTTTAAGTATTGTTTAAAACCAGAGCAGACTTGCAGCCATTCATAGGAGAGTTGCCCATGTGAGAAGCCACTAAGTCACACATCACTGCCTGTGATTCAAAATATCTGTCAGTGACTTTCAGTTTAGAGTTAACACTGTTTGTTTTCCCTGTACATAGTATGTTATTGTGTATGATTCCTCCCTCCTGGTTGACAATTGCAGAAACCTCTCAGTAAGCTTCACTTCTAGCTAGCTGCTCTGGAGGTAAGGGTCATTTATGAGATCCTCCAGAGCACTTTCCCCCAAACTGAATGTCATGAATGCCACATAGTCTCTATTTTAAGCCAGATGCATGACTCATATATGGTGCCCATTTATCCAGTTTTGGGGGTTGACAAAAAATAAGTCTATGTACATTTTACTAAGCACTCTCTATATATTTAAAAACAGCCATTGTAAGTGCCAAAATACCACTATCCTGCACGCTTCACAAAACAGTCCAGGCTCTGTGTGGGTTTCTGCTCTGTAGGACTGGTTATCCAAATAATGCCCTCTTACTGTTCCATGGGCAGAAATCAAATAGTCTGAAAGTAATTTTAGAAAATGAACCTTCTTATACAGAGGGAAATTCACTTCCCCTCTTATGGCATAAATATCTCATTAAAGGACATGTCTTGTGCCAAATTGAGATAATCCAGGAGAAAAAGTGTGTCAACCAAAAGAGGCTTCCTTCTGTGTTTAGTTTCAAGCCTTCCTGACAAGGAGACTCAGGTAGTACAATTCTCCCGGAGTACATATTTGATATGTTTATTTTCTAACCTGAATCACAGAAACTTGCCTTGATGAAGGATTTTTTTTTCCAAAGGGTTTGCCTGTCAAAACTGTTTTACCACTTTATAATTTTTCATTGCTTCAATAAGTTCCTCATGCCCCGTAGGGAAAGTCCAGCCAAGCCTGTTTGCTGACGTCAAAGACTTCAATTCAAATGTCCCCTTTTGTCCGCAGGAAAAATAATGGATGTGGGGCACCAGGGCTACATCCAGGCATTAAGTCTGTTTACCAAAGACGGTCATTATTCTGTAATTCTCTCTGCTAATTTTGTGTGGGAACAAAGCCTTTTGGCTCCCTGATGCTAATGAGCTTAGGGCATTTCTCTTGTTTCAGGTCCAAGGCAGGGATTTTTCTTATTTTCCTTTTCTGTCACCTTCAGGTGAGCTAATCAGCAATGAGCAGCCACTGCTTTTGGAGCCAGAGAGTTTTCAGCGTCCCTCCTTCATGCTTCCATCTTCAGCCAGGTCCCTTTGCTTTCCCAAGTCATTTTTGGCTCATATATCCTTTGTGTTTGGCCTCCCATGTGGATGCCTGATAGCTTTCCTCCTGGAAACCGCTCTGTGGGGATTTCTTTTTGTTTTCTGAACATGACTTTTAATTACACTTGGATTATTTGGCCATCAGCTGCTATGTAAAGCCTGAGTTACTGCCGTCTAACAACATTAGGGTAGAGAGTGGCTACTGGCCAAAAAAGTGGCCTTTGCTCTTTACTCTGAAATGGGCCATCTGTAGAAAAACAGGGGCTGTGGTGACAATTCCTTATACACCTGATCCAAACTCTACACATAGTAGTATGATTCCTACCCTCTAGGCTTGACAAGGAAAGACTTTAAAATATTAAAATTCTTTAGTATGTTCTTACTCCTCACTATACCATTTACAATTTTCAAACATTTCAATGGGAAATATGGACCTGAGGTTGTAAATGGCATCTTATATTCTGGACACATTTGATGAATGGAGAAATTGTGCTATACTCATTGACATCTGGGTACAGTATGGCCTTAAAACGAGTCTCCCAAATTGATTATGTGATTTCACCGATTATGTGCAATAGAAGCTTGCCCCAATCATCTGAGAAGAGTCTTTGAATTGTCATGTCTTCTTAGAGTTCTTACATTCTAGTACAGTAGCTTGGTAACAAGAGACATTTAAAAAAACGTTTGCTAACAAATCAATGATAAAGTTCATTAAGGGCAGTGCAAGATTAAGAATGTTTGTAGGAAACTCACTTTTTAAGTTTAGGATCAGTCTTCAGAAGATACTTCTTTTTAAAATGAATGTTATAGTCTAGAAACCTTTACGATAGATTTTTCACTGCATCTCTCATTTGTAGAAACTAAGAGTGGTCTTGTTCCTTGGTAGACAATTACAAAAGAAATTATCAAACTATCAAAAATCTGTCATTTCCTGTAGTTTTTAAAATTATAGTCTAAACATATTTTATTTGACAAGACATATTTTGTTTTTGTTGCTGTTGTTGTTGTTGTTTTTCAAATACCTCTCCATCATTTAGAACCAGGTCTTAACGTGTCACTTGTTTCATAGAAACATTTATTTCTAGTTCCTATTAAAACAAATTGTATAAGAGGAAAAATATATGTAAATGTAGCCAGATTTTAAAAATCCCTTAGCATGCATTTTGTAAGTTTAACATAAATTCTTATCCATTCAATTGTATAAGATGAGAATTTATTTCTCTGGTAGTTCAAAAGACACTTCAGGGCCCCTTAGGAAATTCATACTCACCAAACAAAAGCAGTACAGTGTCACATTCCTGGAACAGATAACACATATAACAAGGAGAAGTAAAGGCAAATACATTTCTTTGATTTCCCTGTGGACACTTCTGGTCATGGTATTTAAAAGGAGCAACCCAATGGAAAATGTTTTTCTTGCAAAACTCAAATATCTAATGCTAACATTTACCTGGACCTGGATTCACCTTAGCAAGCTGTAACTGACTGATCTTATAAACTTGAAACATACCCAATAAGTTCAAGGTGATGTCTGTCTGCACACTCCTTCCCTCTCTGTCTCTCTAGGTAGTCTGTGTCGAGATCTTTTGTTATGTGAAAACTAACATGCCAAAGAACCAAGAGAATTGTTCCCTTAGCACTAGTATTTTGGCTAGGACAGAAAAGAGGCTTTACATTAAATTTTTAAAATATCCGTTTGATCACTGGCATTAATACAACTAAAATGGGGTTGAGCTTGTCATTAGAACTCTTTCATGCATGATGAACTAAGCTGCTCTTTTATTGCTAGTTCATTCTACAAACTAGCATTGAGTGCCCACCACATATTAGGACCTAGGGGCAAAAACAACAACAACAACAAAAAAAACAAAAACAGAAAAACACGCAAAAAAAGATAAAATATATTCTCTGCTCTCAAGGTGTACACTGTCTGCTGAGGGGAACAAACACAAATATTTTTGAAACATTGTGAAAACGAATAGATAGCTGTATGTTGAAAGCACCACAGGAATGGAGAGAATAGCTGAAATGCAATGAAACCAGATGTCAATATCAATCAAGACTGATTTTCTAATTATTTTCTAAAAAGTAAAAAAAAAAAAAAACCACGCTCCTTTTAATTTCAAAGAAATTTCAAAGGAAACTAAGAAGAATAAGTCATGTGCAATTCGCTCATATGCAGTGGGGAGGGGAGGGGAATGGTCAAAGAAGCAGAGAAAAGAGACAAAAACCTGAAACCACATGACCATGGGGTTACTGGAGCACAAACTGTATACTATTAAGTTCTGAAAGATGTTGCTAGATAGATAGGGCCAGCAATGGAGAGTTTTGTACATTTAGCACTATAAATGTTATCGTGAAGGTGATTTAGAGGAAGGAAAAGCCTTCAAGGAGAGGGTGAACAATAAGATTTGTGTTTTAGGATTAATTTTTCAGTGGTTATCATATGTTTTCACTCATATGTGGATCCTGAGAAACTTAACAGAAGACCATGGGGGAGGGGAAGGGAAAAAAAAGAGAGCGAGAGAGCCAAACCATAAGAGACTCTTAAAAACTGAGAACAAACTGAGGGTTGAGGGGGGGTAGAGGAGAGGGAAAAGTGGGTGATGGGCATCGAGAAGGGCACCTGTTGGGATGAGCACTGGGTGTTGTACGGAAACCAATTTGACAATAAATTACATTTAATATAAAAAGATTTTCAGTGTTTATGAGGAGGGTGGTTTGGCTGGTGCAACAAGATTAGGGCAGGTGAGGACATTTAGAAGGTCCCCAAATCCAGGCATGATAAAGAGGGTAGACCTAAACTAGAGTCAAGTAGAGAGAAGAAGAGAGGAAATGAAGGGCTATTTAGAAATCAAAACCAACAGAAAATGGTGCTTTGATAAAGGCATAAAGGAAAAGGCAGAGGGAAGTTTTAGTCTCCTGTGTCTAGCTTGAGAACTGAATAGATCTCAGTGATACGAATACAGCATCGAGTGTTTATTAAAGTCAGGTGCCTCATTTTTATACCTCTGTCCAAACAACTGGGATGTAGTAGGTGAAATACTTTATTAAAAGGTGATAGTGAGGCTAGACCTTCAAAGGTGAATCTGGCATTCATTGATGGAGACTAGAAATTATTTAGACTGCTGTAATTAAACCAGGTAAACAAGAGATTAGAACCTATGAGTAGTCATGGTGAGAGAAGATTGGAGTGCTGATATTGAAGAAAGACCCCCATCATGGCAACTGATTTGTAATCTACAGATAAGAAAGTGGTTTCTTGTTTATTTAGGTTTTCATTATTTTTCCCAATCAGCAGGGGCAAGACATTGTGAGAGAAGTAGTTTAGGGAAGCTATCTTGTGCAGTGTCTAATATGGGAGGGCTGGGGAGGATGGAGGCAGAACACTCAGAAGGCTGCTGTCAAGCAATAAAAATATGATACATTGAGACAGTGGGACAATGGGAGCTTAAATATGGGGGGAAGTAATAGAAATAGGAATGATGGGCAGGCAGAGTTTGTGTAAGAACTTGTGCCACTTGTTTCACAATTGAAATTGAATTGATTTCTTAGAGAGAGACAGGCAGACAGAGTCTGAGAGAGAGAGAGATTTCTTCTATTTCTTCTATTTTGGTAGTGTTGTGCAGGCTTTAGCAATTCCATCATGAGGCCCAAGGGTGAACCATATGTTAAGTACATTCATACAACAGAAACACGGATTGCTCTCTGGCAGCCATGACTGGCTACCCAGGTTTGCAAGATGCTTGAACAGTCTTAACAGGACATCACCTAGAAGATGCAGAGCTAGCCAAAATACCTTTCTATACCAGTTTCATCTTTCCACCCTCATTGTTTTAATTGTGAAAACAATACTATAAATACCAATAAGGGGGTTTTGAAGTAGAAAAGCAATGCTTCCAAATTTTACTTCCCTTATGAAAAGTATTATCCTTCACATTACCTTCCAGTTATTTTTTTCTGTTCAAATACATATTTTTGCAAAGTTCCATATGTACTATACATACAATTCTTCTCCTATTTTCCCACTGATACGTGTATTCTACAGATTGCCATTTCTATCATCTGCATATCATTGAATCACATATCTACATTGTAATGTTTGTAGCCATTTTTTCACTGAAAAAGTATTTCAGTTGCACACTAAAATGCCTGCATCACAGGCCATGAAACACGTCATAAACATCTTTCTGTATGTACAGCCCTTTTTTTCTTTTTCCTTTTTAGGACATCGATCCAACAGAAATAAAATGCAAAATAGAAAAGTGAGCCACACTCATAACTTTAAATTTGCTAACAGCCACATTATAAAGGTAAAAAGAGAAAAGTGATATTAACTCTAATAATATATTTATATTTTATTTGATCCAATACCTTAAAAGCATTTCATTTCTACATACGATCAAATTAAAGTTATTATGGCGATATCTTACATTCTTTTTTTAAAAATTGTCTTCAGACTCTAGTGTGTATATCACTTACATATGGTAGCACATCTCAGTCAGACTAGGCAAATATCAAGCACTCAATAAGGCTTATGGGTACTGTGTTATACAGAATGGGTTTAACATATTCCCTAAAGAGAAATTCATAGTCACGGGACCACCAGTTCAAAAGTCGAACAATTTCAAGACTTTGCTTCATACAGTAATTCCCATACTTAAGCTGTATGCTTATTTTAATTAGCTAATTAATTCAATACTTCCTATATATCGATCCTGAGCCAGATGTTACAGAAAAAGTCCTATAACATAAAATATTGCCATTCAACCCCAATATAAAATCACATGGAGAGGAAGGTTGAGATGTCATAGCTTTACTTCAGAATCAAACACAACCCAGTGTTATGTTGTAAAAGTAAAATAAAAACATAAATAAACTTATACATTTTAACATTTGGTCACATTTATAAACAGAAAGTATGGAGAAATGTATTCAGCATTGTTTAAAGTTTCTTATAAAAATTTATCCTTTTAATAATTAACTTAGATGGTATGATCAAAAGCAAAAGAAGAAAAGGAAACAAAGTCTACACAAACATAATCAGAGAAAAACTGTTCAGTATGGCCCATCCAGATAATTCCAGTCCACCCCAAACAAAACAGGTATCTTCCTCCTACCCCTATAGACGGCTGATGTCTATAATTCCCTAAGCAGCAAATAGGGCTTTGCCCAGGTAGATGTATTCAAACCGCACATATCTTGGGCTGTTCCACTCCATAGGCGTGAATTGCCAATCCTATCATAGCAGCTTCCACTCGCATTTTCAGCTGTAATTGTTCCATTCTTGCAGTACTTATGCTACGAGGGCAACAGCATCAACAAACAGAAGCATTTGCAGTTTCTCTCCATCTACTGGGAAGCCGCCTTCCTAATCAATTCTCCTCAGCAAATGCTCCAGGACAGTGGAAAATTCCTTGGGCGAGAGATAATACCACCCAAGGGAAAATGCATTTATAATTGATGTGGTAAAAAGCTGTCAGACAGACATAGGTTTTCTCAACCATTTTTGTAAACACTGTTAGCAGCACTTCCTACAACCACAGAAGTCTACAATCTCTCTACCTCTGGGTAGAAAATTGTCTGCAGCGGGGAAAAGCCCACGTGCCATATCTTGTGCTTCTGCCTATCACAGTACCTGCCCCCATCAACCCCGCACCAAACTGAATAATTACTATAGATACTCATGGCTTATGCTTACCTAACCGTGCATTGTGTAAAATATGTTTTTAAGTGAAATGCTTGATTTACTGTTGAGTACATTGTCAAGGATGGGGAAGAAAGGGGAAGAGAAATATAGAAAGGCGCTCTATCCAAAATTGAAGTTTCCTTCTTAAATGGTTTTAGAAGGTATCAAGAAAAGGACATGGTTTGCCATATTTTTGGATTACAAAAGATTTCAGAGATCTGTGTGTTACATAAAGCCAGGTATATTCTGCAATTGGCAGCTGTTTCTAGAGATCACGAGTTTAAGTTATTTTAGCCATCAGATGTGAAAATCCCAACTGTATGTATTCTTACCTCACTTGTGTCTGCTTTCAGGGAACCTTAAAAAAGAAAACAAATAAATTTCATTATATCTGCATAATCTCCAAAGTCAGTCAAAATAACAGACATATTACAGAACTAGGAAAAGCTTAAGTAGAATTCAAGGTGGTTTTCACCTTTCCAAGGACATTGAATTTTGAATTGTGTAATTCTGCACCTGTGAGTGCAATAATTGAAAAAAACACACGTGATATTAAGAGTCATATTTGAGTTTGAATCCTGGTTTTGCAGTCATGTTTTGATTCTGAGAAAAATAATTTGATCAGTCTGATCCTCCACACTGATAAATGTGACTAATAAATATCTATTTATTTTGTTTAATTTTTTATGTTTATTTTTGAGAGTGAGAGCAAGAGAGACCATGAGAGGGGAAGGAGCAGAGAGAGAGGGAGACACAGAATCTGAAGCAGGCTCCAGGCTCTGAGCTGTCAGCACAGAGCCCGATGCAAGGCTTGAACCCATGAACCATGAAATCATGACCTGAGCCAAAGTCAGACACTTAACTGACTGAGCCACCCATGTGCCCCATTAATAATATCTACCTTTAAAGGGTGTGGAGAAAGTTAATAACGATTTGTAGGTAAAGTCTCACACACATAGTAGGTATTTAGTACACAGTGGCATTAAAACACTATTAAATTTATGGTTAATTTCTGGCTAATTTATTGTAGGATTTGAGTTGAGTATGCTATCAGCTACATGGACTTCATGGGAGTTTCCTTTTCAAAGTTCCTTTTTGGATTAAAGTTCAATCTTTCTGTTGGTTTTAGTTCAGACAAAGGACTGGCTTCAGTGTTTGACGTGTCCAATTGGGATTTTGATTTTATACTATAGTTCTTCATTATTCACTTGCCCCATGTTTTTAATTGTGTAGTATTTTTAGTTTATCATAAATCCATGCCTATCCATCTCTCCTGTTTAAATGCAAAACGAACAATAGTAGAACCTGGAAGAAGGTCATATGAAAACCATGGCCAAATGCAATGCTCTCCTTTTTCATGGGTAACTCTGCCCATATCCTTTCTGAAATTGGTCTGATGATATTTAGCTTCTGGAAAAAAGAAACCTTTGCTTGTGGTTTCAGCCAATAAGAAGAAATTGAAAGCCTAAACTAGTATTAAAACCAGTTATCTGGCTAAATTTGGAGACCTAGAGACAGCATTAGATAGTCCTAAGAGCACACATTATGGGGCCAGACATCCCAGGTTTGAATCCCAATGAGGCTACTCACTAGTTGCATGATCTTGAGCAAGTAACTTAATATTATCATCCCTCAATTTCCTTACTTATAAAGGTTGGTGTCTAGGCAGTAAGATATATACTCAAAAGGGATAATTTAAGAGAGTTTCAGTAGAGGAATGTTTACAAAGTTGTGAACGATCATAAGGAAAACTTATAAGGGATAGTAGTGTACCCTGACAATGAAAGAATCTCACCCTTCCTAGACCTGAAGGGGCCAGGCAGAGAATTGCTAATGGAATGTTACGGGAGTTATTGTTGTTGGAGTAGACCAGCAATGGAGGTTGTGGGCTTGGCAGAGAAAATTACCTATTTTAAGAATGCAGCCTGGCATAGAGAAAGCTGATGGAGTAAAAGTACTGACTGTCCTCTCCTCCTACCCTTTCACATCTGGTATCTCTCACTGCCTGGATTTAAGAACAAACCAGAGTTCAAGGAGCCTGAAGCAGGATGAAGAATGGAGGAGCCTGAATGTAGAGTGTCTAGAGGAGAATATTCATTGGAGTAATAGTATCTATTTCATATTTTCTTTATAAAAATGAAATGAGTTAATATCTATAAAACACCAAGAATTGTACTCAATGGGAAGTAAGCATTATATAAGGGATTATTTATTTATTTATTTTTTAGCAAAAACATTTACTATTGGGACACCTGGGTGACTCAGTCGATTAAGCTTCCGACCCTTGATTTTGGCTCAGGTCATGATCTCATGGTCGTGAGATTGAGCCCCGTGTTGGGCTCTGCATTGGATGAAGAGCCTGCTTAAGATTTTCTCTTTCCCTCTCCTACTTCTCCCCTACTCGCTTGCTCTCTCTGTCTCAGAAAGAAAGAAAGAAAGAAAGAAAGAAAGAAAGAAAGAAAGAAAGAAAGAAAGAAAGAAAGAAAGAAATTTTAAAAATTGCTATTAACTTTACTATTACCAATATCTTCGTAAGTGATCAGACCTAAAGAGAGCGCAAGATTCTATGAGCATAGGATTGTCTCATCTTTAGAAAAATGTAAAATACTTATGATGAAATTTAGGAACAAGATGCTAGTCTTCAAAATACCAGAATGTGTCAGTAGACTTCAAGGAGGAATAGGGTGCATATTAGTCCACATATTTCAGTCAGGATTACATTGACTATTTTAGCTTGATTTTTCTTTAATGGCAGATACTCACCTCAGAAGATTAAACTACAGTCAGGAAGGGTGGAAGAAGAATAGGATAGAAATGTAGAAATTGGCCTGACTGAGTGCCTCAGGTTAAAAGAAGAGCAGAGTCCTGGAGGAGATTGGTCAAGTTTGATTAACATGGCATTAGCAAGAGGTTTGAGTATAAGCTGATACCTATAGTAATGAATAATGAATTAGTTTTATTGGGTAGCTACTTATATGCAGGCAATGTGGGTCAAGCATATATCAATACCCCAAACACAATCCCAAATCTTCAGGTGTCATTATTTTGTTGGGTAGCAAACACAGAAAACTAACCATGCTAGTAAGTCATGATAAGGCTCTAAATTAGTGTTAATAAGAATAAATGCTAAAGGATTCTGGCAGCTGAAGGGTCTCCAGAGTAATGGGGTTAAAGGTTTAATGGAAGAATAGAAAATATATTTTTGAGCAGGGCTTTGGTTATAGGATGGTCTTTTTAGGCAGAAAAGAGATAGAAAGGAAATTTATGGCAATGATGGAATTGAAAGGTAAAGGTTTGCTATTTGTGGAAACTGAAAAAATATGCACAAAGGAGTACATATTGCAGGGCAAGACAAATTAGACCAGTCCAACAGGAACAACTGGAAAGAAGACATGATGGGTATGATGTAATATTTTTAGTACAGAGCCAAGAATTTTGTCACATCCTATTTTCTGTTCAGCTAAAGCCATAGCTCAAGGAGTTGATATCCCTTTTAGCTTTTAGATGTGTATACAAACACATTAGTTCTGGACTACCTATATCTAAATCAATGACTAGCACAGAGAAATCCATGCATGCTAACTGGTTCATATATACTCTGTATTTTCTGACTTGTTTGGAATTTATTGATCCTTCTCAACTTTCTATCTACTCTGTGATAGACAGAGAAGTCAATGTAACTATATTAGAATTGATCTTGTATTCAAAAAGCTAACCTCGAGCCAATACTAATGGATTGGGGATATAGAACTGAAGCTGGACATGAATGCCTGTCAGTCCTGCATTGGGAATGACATTGTTTGGAGTGATGAAGTACAAGACAAGAGAAGGCTGCAGTCTTATAGTCAGTCTGCTCAGTTAATACACATGGCACTTAGAACCTATGAGGTAAATAAACATGGGTGAGTGCTTATGACTTGTGTCTCTCCTGCTAGGTTTGGAGACATTTCAATTAATAATATGAAGCAGCAAAGCAAAACATTCCAGTGTCATTCTTTCCAGTGGAAGATGGTGTCAAACCTGCTACCTTATTGTACTTAGAAGTCATATGAGACAGAATAGCTCATAATGAGATAGATACAGACATTGAAGAAATTATCACAAGACAAACATCCCGGTAGAAAAATGAGAGAAAAAAAAAGTAGGCATCACAAAACAGAAAATCTGAATGGGATATAAACATAGTAAAAACTGCTTAACATCATTAATAACCAGGGAATACAAATTTAAGTGCATTGGGTTACCATTTTATAGCCATAGAATGAATAAAAAATTGAAGTCTGAGAATTCCAAGTGTTGGCAAGGTTTTGAAGTGACAAGAACCATCATATACTGGCAAAGGAGGTGTAATTAGTACAACTGTTTTGAAAAGCAGTGTGTTATTACCAAACACAATTGAAGATGGGTGAATCCTATAACCCATAAATTTGATTCCTGGACATATAGCCTAAAAGAACAGGGATTATGTACAAAAAAGTACATTGCAAGCATTTTCTGAAAAATAAAATATTAGAAGCAATAAAATAGATAAATCAATTTTAGTATATTCATATATCATAATAAATACACAGCAGTAAAACTGCGCTATAGCTACATAAATTAAAATAGATGGATCTCAAAAATACAATGTCTATTGAGAAAATAGTCACAGGGCCTCTGGGTGGCTCAGTCGGTTAAGTGTCTGACTTTGGCTCAAGTCATGATCTTGTGGTTCATGAGTTCAAGCCCTGCATCAAGCTTCGTGCCTGGAGCCTGCTTCGGATTCTGTGTCTCCCTCTCTCTCTTCCCCTCATCTGCTCATGCACTGTCTTACTCTCTCTCTCTCAAAAGTGAATAAACATTAAAAAAAAAAAAAAAAGAAAAAGAAGTCATAAAGAAATTTAAGAGTGCATTTCCACTTACTGTTATAATGAACTGAACTAAACAGTAACGCTGTTTGGGGATAGATTAATTAATATGTGATAAAACTATTTTTAAAAAGCAATGGATGATTAATACAAAACTCAAAGTAGTGGGAGAAAGGAAAGAGAGGCAATCATTAAGGGGCATACTTGTAGTTTATTAAGTTCTGCCAATGTATTATATCTAAAGTTGGACAGTAGGTAAATGATGTTTCTTTTCATACTAAAATGTAAATGCATTCTTTCTCTCTCTCTTTCTCTATACATGCATGCATACATATATACATACAAATAAGTGTATATGCAGATGTAAATACATGTACTCATTTTTCTATGGAAGATATATTTAATGATAGAAAGTCTCTTTCTCTTACATTCACCACCTTCATCTGGACAATAACCAGTTTGGGCTAAGTTTTTACCCACTTGAGGAGATGTACTTGCTTTTTTCCCATTGGTGTAAATTGTCCACTTTCCACACAGAACAAACTGGAAAACAAGTTTTGTCTCTAGTTCCCTTTCTATTCTCTTCTTTTCATCACATAAAATCTTCCTGGTGTTTGAACTCACTTCAATCAGACTTTTGTCCCTGTATCTGCACTGAATTTTTTCCCTTAATACCAGTCATGTCTATTAGGAGCATAGGTCATTATTTCTTAGTTCTGGTATTATTTTATATATCTATTTTAGTCAGTAGATTGATTACCTCATCTTTCTTGAAACACTTCACCTGACCTGTGGACACCTCTCAGTAATCCTCCTAATTTTCTGCTGTATATTTTCAATCTCCTTGGTGAATTCCTCTTCAATTTGCAACTTATTTTTTTTTTAAGTTTATTTATTTATTTTGAGAGTGAAAGAGTGTGAGTGCATGTGTGCATGCAATTTGGGGATGGGCAGAAAGAAAGGAGAGAGAGAATCCCAAGCAGGCTCTGCATTATTAGCAACCATGAGATCATGACCTGAGCTGAAATCAAGAGTTGGATGCTCAACTGACTGAGCCATCCAGGCACCCCTGGATTGTACCATTGTTTTAAATAACCATCTACATAAGGCTCTAAAGTCTTCTTTCCAGCCCAGAATTTTAAGGAACTCCAGACTTATAATGAAGTACGTACTCACTGTATCCACTTTTCAATGCCATCCCCACCCCCAGGGTGTTCTTCCTCCTGGGTCTCTGTCAGGACATGGTATCAGAACATTTAATCTCAACTGTAAATTAGACATTCCTTGACTCCTTTTTCTCATTCTCCCACATGCAATCCACCCTGTTGGCCTTAACTTCAAAATCTATCCCCAAGCTGTTAATTTTTTGCCATGTCCATAGCTACCACCACAGTTCAAGTTTTCACATCTCTTACCTGGACTCTTGCAATAGTCTGTTGTGTCCCTACTTCTGTACTTTCCTCCTTCTGTCTTTTTTTCACAAAGGAGCTAGAATGAACCCTCTAGAAGATAAATGACATCAGTTTTCTACATAAAACCTTCTTAAGGCTTTCCTTCATATTTTGGTAAAAATTTAAGGTCCTTAACTTTAACTCAGTGCTCCTGTATTTGACCCACTGTCTAACTCTCCAGCCTCATCAACCACTCTCTCTACCTCACTCTCCTCTAGATTTGTTGGTGTTTTCTCTTCACCCATTGCAGGAAACATAATCCTACATTAACATTTTGTACTTGCTAATCCTTCTGCTTTTAATAATCTTACCCCAGCTATTTGCAGGACCATCTTCCTCTCTTAGGTCTGGTTTCTTTCTAAATGTGAGGAAAGCCTAAATAATGTGTCTTTCCTTGACCACCTTATTTAAAAACTGCCTATGAATCTGTCTTCTCACTCTGCTTAATTTTTCTTCATGGAATTTGCCATTCCTTGACATTACACTAACTTCATTTTTTGTTTGTTTCTTATTATCCATGTCTCCTTCTAGAGTAAAAACTTCATGGAGACAGAGACTATTTTTGTTCATTGCTATGTTTTCATACTTAGAATGGTGCTTACCATATCATAGACACTCAATAAATATTTAATTGAACAAATGAATCTCTGGAAGAAGTACGTATATAGTTTGAAATTTGGTTCCCAACTTGTATTATCACTTATTTTCCCTCTCAATCTTTCTCAGAGGGGACTCCTCAGTTGCTCATAATCTCCAGGTAAATTTAATATATTCTTGGTAAATATTAGTGGACAAATCTCTGGATGAACAATTCTAATAAATTAACTTTTAAGGGCCATTTTCCATTGTTGAAATCATATTTGTTTCCTTTTTAAATGTCTTATAGTCTTAAATGTGGACTAAGTTAGTGATACCAATTTGATTAGGACAAACTGAGTGGATCCTGACTCATCACTTATCACATGAATGGGGTTACGTGGTCCTCTCTCACAGTCACTATGAGAGTGTGCTAGGTTTACACACTCTCACTTACAATATAAGCTTGGGCTCCACTGTGACCTATCTCTGACCCAAGATTACACATCATGCTGACTTTTTGTCCCATATTATTTTGATGATGAATGATTTGATACAGGGTAGATGTAAACTATTTTTCCATTAGCTTTTTGATAGTTTATTTGAAATGGTTTCACATCTTGTTGAGATTTTGGCAAGTCAACCCATTGCTGACTCTTTTAGAGTATTATCTCATAGAGCTAATAAAATGATTCAACAAAGTTAAAATATCACAAAGGAAAGCTCGTTTTCCACAAGCTTATTTAATAAGAACAATTAAAGCACTGAATATTGTAATGAATTTAAAACATATAAAATCACATTTAATTGACTGACAGCCTCTGGAAGAAACCAACATTTCTGATTTTCCTGGGATTAATCTTTCTTTCATTCAGTTACTAGGGTCTTTGTTGGAACTGCTTGATGCTATGCCTGTTGACTGAATCTCTCCTCCTTAATCCTCATGGCCCTTTATTTTATTCTGGTAATGAAGGACCTCTGCAATCTTGCTAAATGACTCTTCTCAAGATTTATCTTCTGCACAGATCCTTTGGTTCCACTTAAGTGATCCCACTGTCTTCTACACAAAGATTGCTCCGTTTCTTTTTTAAAGTTTTCATTAATGATATCTCCAACTGATCTGGCTATATCTTGCTTATCCTTTTCATATATATATATATATATATGAATACACACACACACATACATTAGCCTGCAATTTAAGGTAAATCTAAATGAGGCCTCCTCCATGGAAACTTGCCTCTCCTCGGTGGGAAGGAATTCCTTCATTCCCTGAAATCCTACAGCCTGTTTATGTGAGCACCTATATATTTGACAGCTGATCAAACACCTTATTACTTTGTAATGTTAATTCTCTCTCCACACACAAGTGTATGTATGTCCTTGTGTGTATAAACTCCTAGAAGACATTCAAATTTTCTTGTTAACAAGGGCTATCTTTTAATTCCACAAAGTATTCGTATAATTCATCTTCCTAGGTATTTGAACATTTTTCAGCTTTGCAACATGCCTTTGCAACTTAAGTGACTATTGTCTGCATTTCACTTTAGAGGTAAGGTATTCCCACCTTATTGTTCCTCATTACTATTGTGGTCTTTGGGGGCTGATGAAGAGGCCCTACACTTGCTACATGCAGCTCTTTATGACTTTGATGCATCCAGGATGGGGCTCCATTAACTCCAGAAGCTCCCAATTCTCTTGGTGGCAAGAGAAAATGGCATGACACCACTCCTTTGTTCCTTGCATATAAGCCAAAATAGTTAGAGAGGATGAAAACAGGAAGTCTAGGGCTGATTAGCTATCTAGCATTATTAAAAACAAAACAAAACAAAAAGACAAGTTGTGGCAATCCCCAAGAGGAATTGCTACAGAAAAAATGGCGTCAGTGTATTATCCAACAAGCTGGAGAATTCCAGCTCTGATTAATAACACAGTTCCCAGGACACATCTGCTTCTCTCATATCTGTCAGGATTCTGGGTTCACAAAGCGTTTTTCCATGGTATCAAATTCCCTCACAGCAGACTTATGAGGAAGAAAAAGTAGAAATTGTCCCAATTTTTATATTGTCTCTATCAAACAATGTTTTCTGATTCAAAAATCTCTTTTTGCAGCAGAAATGGGACTCCCCCGCACCCTTTGAAACCCTTCCTTATGAAGTCTTACAAGCCAGGAGTATAGCCATTGTGGCTTCTGAAAGCCTTCAACTGATTGGCTTGCTTCTTAGACCCTCTCCTGCTGTGTGCTTCTTTTCAGCACCAAATAAGTGTCAGACAATTAGAGATGGGACTGGAGATGTGTAAATTGTACTGTCGCCAGCAACAAATTAGTAATTTCGTGATAATACACTGTCCTTGTAACATGGCTAGAGTTAGCACAGTTACCTGCCTCTATTTGTGCTAAAAGGCCATGGGTAAGATTGATGAAGATCCTGTGTGGTAATTCATTTTCCTTCTTGACACTCTCCCCTCACCACCCCCTCCCAAGAAATGAGACATTATCCAGCCCCTGGGCATTGAACAAAGCCTCTACCTGGCCTTCCCAAACTCCCAGTGCTTTCCTTGTAATCATTACCTGGAAGGCATTGCACCACCTTTGTTGAACGGGTGCAGGAAAGAAAGCCTGTCACTCAGTGAAGAGAATAAACTTCCCACACCTCTTGATCTAGCCTTTTATTCTGTGATCAGGGCCTTAATGGGAGCTGATAGTGGCTCAAAACTCTCACTTACCTCTTTAAATTGAAAGCTTATAATATGAATGGAAGATATTCTGGCCTTTGCCCTTCCTTAATAAGTAGATATGGGAATAATTCCTCCACAGAGTTGCTGTTTCCAGGTCTTGACACTTCCCAGCCTTGACATTTCCACAGGAGGAGTTTCTGCATTTCTAAAAAGTCCTCCCATGGATGGATAGCTGCCTGCTCACTTGCCTGTTACCACTCTGATTGCTCTTCTAAGGATCAAGAGAACAGAAGTTGAACGATTTGCTCTAAAAAGTCCCAGTTAAACTATGCCTGGTGGCATAGTCTTTGGTCTTTGTCCACAGTTTCTGGCTCACAGCTCCCAAACCCTTGGAATTTCCAAACTGTTAAGAGCAATAAAGGAATCTTTTGTTGTGTTAGTGAAGGTGGGTTTGTGATTTTGCCCTAGGCAGGGAGGGTAGGGGGCTAGTCGTAGGGAGGAAATCCTGAGATTAGGAGGTTGGAAGTTTCTTTTTATTTTATTTTATTTAAATTTTTTTAATGTTTATTTTTTTGAGAGAGAGAGTGTGAGTGGGGGAGGCACACACACAGAGAGGGGGACACACAGAATCTGAAGCAGGCTCCAGGCTTTGAGATGTCCGCACAGAGCATGACATGGGGCTTGAACTCACTAGCAGTGAGATCATGACCTGAGCTGAAGTGAGAGGCTTAACCAACTGAGCCACTCAGGTGCCCCTCTTTTATTTCATTTTATTTTCTTTTAATTTAATTTAATTTAATTTAATTTAATTTAATTTAATTTAATTTATTATTATTATTATTATTATTTTAATTTACATCCAAATTAGCATACAGTGCAATGATTTCAAAAGTAGAATCCAGTGATTCATCACCTACATATAACACCTAGTTCTCATCCCAACAAGTGCCCTCCTCAATGCCTCCTGCCCACTTGACCCATCCCTCCACCTTTCAGTCCAATACCCTACCTCCAGACCTCTAGAGCAGGGAAGGGGGCTGGAGGCTAAATCAGCCAATGGCCAATGACTTAGTTAATCATGACTATGCAATGAAGCCTCCATAAAACCAAAAAAAAGAGAGGTTTCAGAGAGCTTCCATGTTGGTGAACACATGGAGATTCAGGGAGAAAGGCATGTCTGGAAAGAGTATGGAAGCTCTGTGCTCTTCCCCATATCTTGCCCTATATATCTCTTCATGTGGCTATTGATTCATATCCTTTTTCATGTCCTTTAATAAATGGACAAACATTAGTAACTGTTTCCCTGAATTCTGTAAGCCATTATAGCAAATTAATGGAACATAAGACGGAGGTTAGAACCTCCAATCTGTAGCTGGTGGGTCAGAAGCACAGGTAATTACCTGGTCTTGCAACTGGCATCCAGAGAATGGGGTAGATGATGGGCACTCTTACAGGACTGAACCCTTAACGTGTAGAATCTGATGCTATCTCCAGGTAGATAGTGTCAGACTTAAGTTGAATTCTTGGACACCCACATGATGTCTGAGAATTAATTGTGAGTGTGGTTGGTGGGAGGGATGGCCCTCACATTGGAATTGAGTCTGGGAACCCTAATAGAGTCATCAACATACTATTTGTTACCTAGATATGATTTTCTGTACTTTTGTGGCAATGATTTATCTCATAATCAGGATAAACTTACCACAAACCAATTTCACTACAACCCATGGAAAAGTAAAGGTTCAAGAATAGCCAAGGGAAGTTTAAGTAGGAAAAGAGAGTGAATCTTTCTTTTTTCAAAAATCGGATATTCTATAATTACAGTAATGTGTGGTAATAATGTGGTGGTAACTAATACATAAGTGGAAGGGAAGAGAGAGTCAAGAGGCTGAACCACATATCTATAGGGAAATGGAGTATGATTGACATAGTTACAAATCAGTGGGGAAGTGAACCGATAAAATAACAAGCTATGAACTAAGTAGAACTGGGAAGGAAGCCCCAGTCTCACATTCTTAATTCAAAACTCATAGCAGATATCAAAACCAAGAATATATTTTTTCTCCTTCCTTCCTTCCTTCCTTCCTTCCTTCCTTCCTTCCTTCCTTCTTTCCTTCCTCCCTTCCTTTCCTCCCTGCCTCCTTCCCTCCCTCAACTTCCTTCTTTTCTTCATTTTTTTCTCTTTTTCTATTTCTTTTCTGTTTCTCTCTTTTTCTGTATTTCTTTCCTCTGTATCATATATATGTATATATGCATGTATGTATGTACCTATCATCCACATGAAGAAATTTAGAGAGCATAATGTTGAAGAAAGTAAGCAAGTTATAAAATAATATTTAAAATATGTACTAAATATATATATTTCAAACATACTCCAGGGGCACCTGGGTGGCTCAGTCAGTTATACGTCTGACTTTGGCTCAGGTCATGATCTCACATTTCATGAGTTGGAGCCCCTCGTTGGGCTCTGGGCTGATAACTTGGAGTCTGGAGCCTGCTTCAGATTCTGTGTCTCCCTCTCTCTCTGCCTCTCCCCTACTTATGCTGTCTCTCTCTCTCAATAAATAAAAATTTTAAAAAAAACTCCAAAAACTCTTGATATGTAATTAATAATGTGTGTGCTTATGTCTGGAAAGGTAAAGCAGACAGCAAAAAAATATTAAGCAAAACAAGCAATATACCAACAGGAAAGATACCCATATAATTCATAATAGTGTGCAACTCTAGGGAGTCAGGGCAGAGAATGGAGCAACGGATGTGGGACGAAGGATGATACTTATTCCTTAGAAAAAGGTTATAGTTGATGTGACAAAAAGTTAATAGTTTCTCTTCTGAGCCCTGGGTACATGACATATATAATAGGTATTTTTCTCTATTTCAATAAAGAGAAAAAAAATGTCTCTGCTGACCTACCTTCTTACTAGAATATACATTCTGAATGTTGTCCTCTAATTGGCAGAGCTGGGTTTGTATGCACATACACACACATGTGCACACACAGACATATAGACACACACACACCACCAGCCAGATTTGGAAGTATATTAAAAGCCCATAGAATTCAGAGAAGATTCTGTTTTACTCTTAACTTTCCTTGTCGCTCCCTCTTCAGAAAGAACAGAGAAGTAACTCCCTGGGAGGAAAGTGAAGTGGCAGTCATATATATTTCTCCTCTACTTGTTTTTTAGTCTCTAATAAACCTTGGATAAATTCTATCCCATCTCAGCTATGCTGATGAGGACAAAGCAAGGGATTTAGATTTGTTTTACACTGAAGAGGAAAGGAGAGCAAGGGACCAAGATTGATGAAAACAGTGGGTGTGAGTGCATGTGTGTGTGTGTGTGTGTGTGTGTGTGTGTGTGTGTGTGTGTGGCAGTGGGGTGGTGATGGTGGTGAACTAATGACTAATGAGAGTGCTGGGGGAGGAAGACTTGGTTGGCAAGCAGCAAGAATCCTCTGGATTTTTCCTACAGCTTCTTCATCTGTTCAAGCCATGAACCTTTATGGCTTTACACAAAGCCAGAGCCATTAGCCCAATGGCTCTCAAGTGTTTGGTGGTGTTTATGTTATTCACGGAAGGGGTTCATCAGATGAAGTTGAAAGACTAGTTATCAGAATTTTTGGTAAATGGTAAATGGTAATGATAAACAGAGGGCAACATAGTAGGGAAAATAAAAGTCGTTGTTGCTGGGTGTCTGGGAGAGAAAAGGGGGAAACAAATCTATCTTCCTAGATATGTGTGACGTAAAGTGCCAGTGTTCTAGAGACCAATTTCACTGACTTTCCCAACTTTAGCGAAACCATTCATTTTCCTCTTAAATAAGAACCATTGTCATTTTCTGCGTTGCAGGATAATTAACTAACATGGATAAAGAGCTATTGAAATGTTGAGTGTCATTACCCTGGTGATTCATTTTTTGCAGTGGCTGTAGAACATGATTGGCAAAGTTTGTGAGTCATAATGAGGAAAGTTTCCAGAGTAGTAAAGCCCTAGATTTTTAACCATGCAGAACTCAGGGTGCAAGGCACAGATAAAACTTAAGGATGACAAGTTTGAAACTTCTGTCACCTTGTCTGAGGCATTAAGCTGCCAGGGGAGGAGTGCTGAAAATTCAAAGTGCTTCCTCAAATCTGTTGTTACCCCCATTAATGAAGCAGCTTCAGATCTAACCATCAGTGAATGATCTATCTCTAAGCCTTTTTTTCCCCAATAGGCATGTTGTGAATCGTTTGACCATAAAAAATGAAATTTAGGTATTAATACTCTATTATTATGTATTAACTATAGAAGTTAGCACTTATTTATTTAGTGGTATTTAATATAAACTATGGAAAATGAAGGTCAGTGGTCTCAACCTTCAAATAATTTTGCTTGTACAGAAGAAACTGTTTCTCCTAAAACAGAAAAGGACAATGGTGGCACAGTTTAATCAAGCATTTATATTTGATTTGAAAAAAGAATGATGCCTGTGTTTTAATATGGATGCACGACACCAGGGAAGGGTTCAAGGAGAATGGACAATGCCTAGATACAGGTCAGGAGAGAAAAAGCAGTAGTGCATTTCAGAAAGAGAAACTCCTATGATGTAACATAAACAGTGAAAGCTTCCTTTCCCTTCATTTTCTTTATTTTCACCACTCACGTTATTTTAGGAACCGCAGGGAATATGTAGCTGGATCATAAATGCTGTTCAAAGATCATATGGTTAATGTTGCAATTTTTTAAATATAGAAATGGCTTCAGGCTGGCTCTAATTGAGCAGTCGCTGTAAAACATACTAAACCACAAAGAACTTATGCAGAGAAGGATTTTTTAATTTATTTGTATGGCCTCTTTGGAGTGGAGGCGGAGGCATTAACAACTTAGAATGGCATTTTTTTTGTAAAATCAACATAAATATGGGCAGTTGGATTAGAGGATTAATGGCGCCCTCGTTGCCTGATCTTTCTTTTTTCTTAATACTCTTTTCAGACAGCATATTGTCCATAAGGGTTTCTGATTATCTTCCTCGTTATGCTTAGTGAGAACTTTGAAAAACTCTGAAATTGGACTCAGTAGGTGTTAAAAAAGTTTATTAAATGCTGATGGGAATCTGTCTAATTCTGGAGATTTTCCAGTTCTAAGGAAATTGCCTTATTTGCAGCATTTCCATTCCATTGTTAACTGATTGTGTTTGTAACTTTTAAGTATATGTCACTTGATAAGAAAAAAAAATCAGAAAGACAAGTTATGACAAAGAATTATTACTGCCTTTCTCCGTTGCTGTCTTATTCCTTTGTTTGTGCATGTGCTATTTACCAGAGGACTGGACTCCTTTATAGGTCTCTGGATTAGTCATTAACACCTTCATGTGGGGGCGAGATACACAGGCATCCTGTGGGGAAGATAACGAGTTTGGGATTTTATTGCAATGACTGCATTCCAGTTCCCAATTTTTTTCTATAGGTCACTCATATTGCAAGTAATTCTTGAGCAAACCATTCCCCATCTGTTCAGATCTTGTTATAACAAAATCAGCCATGACAGATTATGGTACATAAAACAGAATAAACTTTGCCCAGCTGGACGTACACAGTAAGGAGAGGAAGGATATACAGGGCCCTCTGGCTACAGAAAACGGCAATCAAGAGAACACTCTCCATCAGGAAGAGTGAAAGGTGTGAAAGTGTTATGAGGAGAAAAATGTAGGGTTGCCTCTTTAGAAAACCGCTTCTCACAGCTGATTAATGTAAACAGGAAAATTAGAGATTTTTCTTCTTTTAAATTTTATTTTACTGTGGCATGAATGCTTCATGTGAGAAATACTCTCTTTTTTTTTTTTTTAATTTTTTTTTTTTTAACGTTTATTTATTTTTGAGACAGAGAGAGACAGAGCATGAACGGGGGAGGGTCACAGAGAGAGCGAGACACAGAATCTGAAACAGGCTCCAGGCTCTGAGCTGTCAGCACAGAGCCCGACGCGGGGCTCGAAACTACCGACCGCGAGATCGTGACCTGAGCCGAAGTCGGACGCTTAACCGACCAAGCCACCCAGGTGCCCCGAGAAATACTCTCTTAATAAATTTTTAAGTGTGTAATGTATAATTGTTGACTAAAGGCACAATGTTGTACAGTAAGTAGATCTCTAGCTCTATTCATCCTGCCTATTGAAACTTTATGCCTATTAATTAATAACTGCCCATTTTCTCCCCCTGCCCCAGCCTCGGGCAACCCACCATTCCATTCTTTGATTCTTTGATTTTGACCTTTTTAGACCCCTCATATTTAAGTGGAATCAGGCAGTATTTGCTTTTCTGTGACTGGCTTATTTCACTTAACATAATGTCCTCAAGACTTATCCATGTTGTCCCATAAGATGGGACTTCCTCCTTCTTCTAAGGCTGGATATTATTTCCATTGTATGTGTACACCACATTTCCTTTATCCATTCATCTGTTGATGGGCATTTATTTAGGTTATTTCCATAGTTATTTCTATATCTTAGCTATTAAACATAATGCTACAATGAACATTGGAATGTTAGTATTTCTTTAAGATCTTGATTTTAATTCTTTTGGATAAATAACCAGAAGTGGGATTGTTGGATCATATAGTAGTCCTAGTTTCAATTTTTGAGGAACCTCTCTACTGTTTTGTGTAGTGGCTTCACTGTTTCACATTCCTACTAATGATGTGTAAGGGTTCCAATTTCTCTACATTCTTACTTAGGCTTCTTGCTTTTATTTTGTGATCATTGCTTTGTCTTCATATGCATGTCCCCAGGCACAGCCCCCTGATGTTTTACCTCAAAACTGTGTTCACATAAAAAATGTGGGTATATCCCATTTCAGGGGATACATAGTAGGCAATGTACCATCACTATGAGTAACTGAGGGGGAAAAAATCCCTCAGTATGAGTTGAAAAATCTCTCTAATGTATTCTAATGAAAAGGCCATTTTGTTCATGAATGTTCTAGGAATACCAGAGATACCTCTGAAGACCTGCTTTCAACTTTATGACAACCATGGGTTCACTTTCACAGGGACCGTTCTGGAGAGCAGGGCTTGTTTATAATAATTTGCTCTGAATTTTCACCTTTGCGGTAAAGGAACAGCATGAGTTATGAAAGTCAAACTACGGGTGACATTTCTGATGTCCATGTGATTGAAGAAATTGGTGGGCAGCCACCCATAGGCCTCCCATTTCTCCCAAATGCCCTTTTCCAGAGATAATCTGTAGTATCTGATTGGTGGCAGTGTGAGAGAACCATGAGTACAATCCAGTCCTAAATTAGTGGGGTTGTTGTTTTTTTTGTTTTTGTTTTTTGTTTTTTGTGTTTTTTTGTTTTGTTTTGTTTGTTTGTTTTGTTTTTGTTTTTTTGGTGTTTTTTGTTTTTGTTTTTGTTTTTTTTTGCATTGCTTTGGAAAGAAAAGCTGGAGGTCCACTTTTCTTTCTTTTCTCACGTGGGCAGACTGTTGTTGATTCAAAGACCTTCTTTGGAGAAATACACTGGCCAACTCCCTTCTCCCTTGCCCAAACTTTCCTACATCTATCACCAGGTTCACTCTTTAGTGTTTTGCAGAACCAATCAAGTCAACAGCTGGTTAAATCATAAAACAAAAGAACAAATAAATCCAACCTGCCAACATCAACCAGGTGCTCTGGCCTCTCCTTTTCTACTTTGCTTTCTTCAACTCACTGTCAGCTTTAAAGACAGGAAAGGCCCATTGCTTGCTATTATGTTTTCATAGCTCTAGGGGTTATTGCTATGTGGTCATTATGCAGTTCTTTGAAATGATCTAGAATATTTCTTTTGAGAGGTATGTTATGCGTGATCAATAAGACAGGCTTTCAGGATTCCATTCAAATGAAGATGGGCTATATAACATTCTCTAATACATTTGATATGTACATTATTTTTACAACATAATATTCATATACATCTCATGAACAGAAATGTTCATGTATAGTGTACATTTGCATGTATACTTATTTATTTATTTGAATTTTCCTTTTTAATTATTGCTGCTGATCTTAGTACATTTATCTAATGGCATTAAAATGTTTTACAATATAAATATTTCTGCATTTCTTATGAATAATTATTACTTTTAGTATTTATTTAATATGTTTTTTTCTGCTTTGTTTATAATTTTTAGAAAATAAATGTTTTATTGTTATGATGTCAAATCTATTCATCCTTTATTTTTTTCTTTGAAAATGTAGTCAAATTTATTATGAAAATATATGATCAGAAATGTGTGATATTTATTTGTTTGTTTATTTTTATTAAGTTTTTAAATTTTGATTGCACTGCTGCATTAGTTTCAGGTAGACAATATAGTGATTCAACAGTTCTATCCATTATTCAGTGGTCATCATGATAAGTGTACTCTTTAATTCCCATTACCTATTTCACCCATTCCTTTAATATTGTCAAACTTAGATTGATCTGCCCCATCCAAATATATTTTTTGATGTTTGCATACATTTTCTGTATTTTTTATAGTTAAAAACTAATCCAAATATCAATATGGAATTATTTGTGTTGATACATTATATGAGATTTTACATAAAGTTTGATGGCTTACTCAAACAACCAAACAATTTTCTAATGTCATTTAATAAATTATCCTTCTCTTTTCCAATGATTTATAACTCCTTCTCTAGGAATATGAAATTCTTAGATAAACTAAGGCATACACAGAAGTGCACTATTCTGACCTACTAACTCTTCAGTAAATATTTATTAATGGATAGATTAATACATAGGAATTTCTGGAGTAATATATTTCCATCTATTTCCAAAATAATTTTCTAGTTATTATGATTTGGACTATGTTTTAATATCTGAAAGGAGAAGTTTCTCATGATAGTTACTTTGTAAAATGGTTTATACTAGTGACCACTGGCTATTCATTCAGGGAAACATGAGAATCACTTTAAGATTAACATTAAATTGCTACTGGGATTTTGACTTGTATTAAGTTTAAACCTATTAGTTAGCACTTTTTTCCCCAAAATGTTGTTTTGCACAACACTATGTCATAGGTAAATAAGGTGCTATCAAAGACATGTATTCATTAAGTCTTGGTTAAACAAAGCTATATTTACTGTAGATTTACTTATGGCAAATGACCTGAGAACTACCGATGGTTGAATTTCCATATGGAAATTTCCATTTTCCAGTAAAGAAAAAAAGTAGTATTTCCCAAACTTCTTTGTCATAAAATGTGTACATATGTGCATGGATTTGTCTGTATGTATATTTTGTCCACATTGACATATTCTAAATCAGTGTCCTAAGCATTCACATTTAGAAACACTGCCATAAATAAAGTTGAAAATAAATGTCATCTTTACAACATCCAGACTTCTTAGTCAGGCATGTAATAGTTCTTCATTTGCTTCCTTTTATTTTTTAAATGTCTTAACCAAGTTTTCTTTTATGCTTAGTTCCTGTAAGTTTCCTTTACATTTTTCAAATATATTATTTGAATTTGTTATTATAGATAATTTTTCTAATGTATTTTCCAAACAAGTGTTGCTAGTATATAGAAATATTTTTAAATTAATTTTGTATTCAGTCATTTTATTTAACTCTCTTATTAATTTAATTTTATTTTTTATTTAAGTCTTATTAATTCTAATGGATTTTCAGCTGCTAGTCCAAAGTTTTCTCAATAGAAAGCTATAATATGTACAAATAATTATTATTTTATTAATTTCCTTTATTTTATATTTTTGCTTTAAATAAGAATTCCAAGACTATATCATAATACTGCTGAAGCAGTATAGGGTAATAGAGGTGGAATAGAAGCACAAAGTAAACATTTAATAAATATTAACTATTAGTTTACTTCTGTTTTAATAGATGCATTTCTAGTCTTTCACTATTTTATTATTATGGTTTTTATTTTTTAATTTGAAGCACATAACTGAGTTTGTTGTATGTATCATTCAGAATTTTGTACAGATACTTTATTCTTATATTTTTCAGAGGCATTATTTTCCCCCAGTCAAAATACTCTGCAGGATTTATTAGACTAAGTGACTTTTTAGTGTCTAGAGATACAGCAATAAAAAAAAAGTTAAAATCCATACTGTAAAGAAGCATATATTCTGATGGAAGAAAAGTATAAAAATAAAATTAAAAACTCAAATTTAAAGAACACAATATAGATTGGTTAGGATAATGACATTCACAATATATCTAACCAGATTTCAGAGGTGACAGTAGGGAAGGGGTACTATTCAAAATGACAATGGCTGAGAAAAATTCCATAAATATTGAGATATATCAAAGCAATTTAATAAACTCTAAAAAGATTAATGTTCTTGAAATGGTTGTTTCAACATTCTTGCCTGCTGAAACCAATATTTAAATTATCTGTTAGTCTGCTTCCATTATGTGTCTTTTGTCTTGATTTTCAGATATACTTTCCTGGCTCTTCATGTTTCATGACTTTTTATGGTACCAACAACCACAAGAGACTGTGAATAATGCAACTTTCCCCCAGAGAGTGTCACCTTGTGCTCTGTTAGACATAGAGGATGAACAACTAATCATCACAGCCAGGGATTAGAATGTTCCATGTTGTGCTTCAGTATTAGTAACAGTACCCACCTTGGATTCATTTGTTTCTAGAATGTGCCATCCTTGGGGTTTTTGAATTTAGCAGATTCACTTCTGCCTGCTAGAGTTTTAATCCTAGCTCTTTAATTTCTTTCCCAAAGGCTTCAGAAGAGACGAACACAGTTTGAGTCCTTTTGGTTGAAATTTATTTTCAAAATACTAAGAGACCACAAGAGATTTCTTGCTGCCTTTTAGAAGTTTCTGGTCTAGCTGTCTAAACTCCAATGCTACCCAAAACTTAGCAAATGCTCTGTAGGGGAAACCGGCTGCGTTCTGGGGGCCCCATAACATTCCAGTCTGTTTCATCAGCCTGTCCAAATGTTAAAAACCTCCCACCTATTTTCTCTCTCCTTCAGTAGAATCCTTCTGCCCAGGTCAAGTCTTATCATTGGTCAATATCTAGAATGTACAAATGCCTTCAGGACAGAATAATGGGCAGTGAATGTTAACTCACCCAAAATCCCACTCTTTCCTTTCTGGAATTTTAATCTATCTAGTCTTCATTACTTTCAAAACCCTCTTATGTCTTTTAAAATATAGTATTTTTATGTTAACTATTTTCTAGGTGTTACAAACATTGCTGACTTGATGTGATTTACTGCATTCTATCCAAAAAGTATGATTGAAAATAAACCACACCTAGACACATCATACTGAAATAACATCAGATCAGGAATGCTTAATGGAAACAGAGATGGAAGAAGGGCTTGTGTCTACTGATTTGCCCTGAATCTAATTGGGCCATATCTAAATGTTAAATGCATAGATACCCAACTTCTTGAAAAGCTATTAAAAGTTAATTGGCATAGAACAAGTATAATGAGAGTTTATGCACAAGTGTTCAAATAGAAAAAAAAACTAGACACTGAAGGATAAGGAATTTTAGAAAACAACATATATAAAAACATTAGGAAAAATTATCAACAAGTAACAGGCTCCAAAAACTTTACTGGGTTTCACTGGATTGATTAATCTTCCAACCATGGAAGAACCTGGAATAAGAAAGTTGTGACCTCATGTCTCAAAGAACTGAACAACTGACAGGTGACTGAAGCAGGGTTAGTTGTCAGAACAGGTGTTAAAAGCACGAGGCATGTTTCTAGTACTGTTGCATAGATCAGAGTGGATTCAAAATACAACTGACTTAATCTTGAAATTTCTGAGTCCCTTAGCTGAAATTCTGCGAAGTCAAATTCTCTTGTCTGAAGGTATGATTATTCTCAGAGCCTGAGACAGACCTGAGAGGAAAAACATGGACCTGGGCACCAGGCTTTGCTTTTCTTCCTAACTCTGCCTTGATGTGCTTTCCTACAACTTACCTTTGATCAGTCGTCTTTTGACCCTTATCTGTCACTTGTCTTATTACTTACCAGTGTGTTTTAAAGTGTTACAACTTAGAAAGAAACCAACTCTGAATAGCATTTCCCTTGGTCAAAAACTTTATCTGGCAAAGAGACAAGACTGTAAAGATCAAAATAAATGGAAATCAATACAATGAAGACATTAAAATTCCAGCCCATTTGCCACTGTCACCTGCACAGGGTGGACGGCCTGGTAGCGAAGAGGAAGCGAGAGTTATTGAAAACAAGTTAGAAACAATGAAGTTTGCTAAGTCACAGGTCCTCTACGAACTTGAATGGTCCCTGCTATAGCCATTTGGCACTTTCTCAATGCTTGACATTATTATTGTATGGTGTCTTACCAAAACTGGGAGTGACTTAAATGTCCCACCACCCTCCCATGCCCCTGCAGAAGTGGAGAGTGAGGGAAAACCTCCTGAGTTCTCTCATAGACACGGACAAGTCAGAGCACTGAGAAGCAGCCAGAGAGGGACAGGCAGGGCCCCAAGAAAATAGCATGACAGTTTTGTTAGAAAGTATGGGTAGGATTAAGTGACTGAAAACCAAGAATAACTGGACATTCTTTTGGTGGTAAATGCAAAAGAATTGATTAATCTGCCAAAATGTGACTATCTTAGGGGAGGGTTGGGAACACTGAAATAAGACAGGGTTCTTTGAGAGTGAAGGTGCCAAATATTTCCTGGATTATTGCTAGGAAACCTTTACTATACTAATCTTTGAATGTGCAACTTATAGCCAGAAGTGCAAAATGTCCACCCTTTATGGTGTCAGAACAGTTCTCAACTGGTATTCTTCTTCAATAGAAAACCAAACCATTTGATTCATTCCTCCAGGTAAACTGACCCTGCAGCCAGAAACCCTCCACTAAACTTAGAAGTACACTGACAGATGTAAATAGCCTAATAATCAACAGGCCAACTCCACAACACCTATCACCATCAAAAATATTTGTTCCAGATCGCAGACTGGATGTCCACCAGCCAAATGCTAACAAAAATGTTTTGTTTGTGACACATCTTTGATTTATGTTATTATAAATTAGTTACAATTATTAAAATACTAGAATATTTCACAAGCACAGTATTTCTACTTTAAAAGCTTAGATGTTTTGGAAGTATTGGGAATATTGGGGCCCACATTTTACATGGCAACAATTAGGTGGAGGTTGCTTACTTTACATGGGGCATGTGCTATACATTGTTTTCCTCTTATATTCAGCTTATAACTTCTTTATTCATTCATATTCCTGGGTGTTTCTAATCAGAAATTAAGTTTTCCAACAAGGAAAACACTGATTTATAAAGTTGATTTGTATCAGGAAGTTCATATTAATAGTGTCATAAAACCTTTAGAGGTAAATAGAATTTCCATAGTACCAAGCACTCATCACTAATTAAGAAATTGCTCTTTTCAGTTTTGTTTTGTTTTGTTTTACTTTCTCTGTAGTTCAGTTTATTCAACAGAGAAAAGCAATGGATACAGATCAGTTTCCTCATCTATAAGATGAGGTCATAACTCAGAAGATGTTGTATAATTAAATAAAGTAACGCACATACCATTTTTGGAGTAGTTAATATAATATCATAAATGTAACATAATATTCTTTGTGTGTCTGTTCACTTTGTTCCATAAAAAAACTGCCTCAAAACTCAGGGGATTAAGACCATCATTTACTTAACACAGTTATTTTGGTTGGATGCTTACTTTACCTGGTCTGGGGTAGTTCAGTTCATCTTTCCTGGGTTTGCTTATGCTCCTACCATCGGCTGTCAGGTCACAAAATCACATCATGGCTTGGCTGGTGGCTAGAAGATCTAGGGCAGCCTCACATATACAGCTATTAACAGGCCAATAGTGCAATGGGTGACTGGGAAATAAGTCTTTCATCATCTAAGAGGCCAGCTGAGACTGCTTCACATACAGTTTGAGGTTTCCAAGACCAGCAAGCCATTTCCAAGTCTCTGATGGCTCTGATGGTTCCATTAACCAAAGGCCATCACATAGCAAGCAAAGACTCAATGATTAGAGAAACTCATGACACCTCTTGATAGGAGTTGCTGCAGACTTACTTTACAAAGGGACACACACACATGGATGGAGAGAATTTGTGGCCATTTTTGCAATCTACTGTTATTGCTTTTGTAACCAGTTGTTGTTGTTGTTGTTGATGTTGTTGTTGTTGTTGTTGTTGTTGTTGTTGTTATCTAAATAAGAATACATGAACACCCGGCCATTTGACTTCCCTGGGTCACTTCTCTCATTGGCTCTCCATTACCATTAGGAAAAAAAGCCCTATAAAGGCTTTATGCTAACATCAAGGATCCTTTGGGATTTGACTTTGTGTACCTCTCTAGCCTCATCCTCTCTCCATATACTGCATGGGTTCCACTCGTTCTGAACGGATGTCTCAAAATACTATACTTTCAAAACTGTGTACCTTTTATATATCACCTGTTAGTTAATGACCACCTGAGAAACTCCATTAGATCTCAAAATTCTGCTCACACTTTAATTCCTCCATAAAAGCTTTCCTGACCTCCTTTCTCACCCAGAGTAAGTTTCTCCTTGTTTACCAATACCTTTATTATACTTTAATGAAAATGCCTCCATACTGCAAATCTTTTGTGACTGTAGGCATGGATCTCATCTTCTCTATCTCTGAGATTGTATCACTTGGCAAAATGTCTAGGTCAAGCAGGTTCTCCATGAATGTTTAGGGGATGAAGAAACAAATAACAGAGTGGCATAAAATTACATGTCCTTAAATGTCCTCTAGAAACCGGGTTGATGAAACCACCATTATGCATCCTACAGTTTGGGAGAGAGCCCTAAATATCCAGGTAGTATTCGTGTGACCAGATTTCCTTGGCCTCAGATAACCTGCTCTTTACTCTTCCAAATGTATTTCATCACAAAGGAAACTCTCTACTTTCACTTCCAGTGAAAATAAATGCTTTGTCTCAAGTAGACCATTCCCTGCTATGAACTGATGGGATAGGGTCAGCATTTTCCAGATCCTGAAACTAAGTTTTGTGTGCAAGTGCATAAATGCTGTTAGTAATGTATCTGGAGAATAGAATGTAGCCAGTCTGTGCCAGGGGACAGACTGCTCTGTGAGAACGATTTATGATCTGTCAGGTGGGAACTTTTATGGTGCTGTGCTAAGAGACAAAGAAATTTTAGGAGCTGCTAAAAGCAACACAAAATATGCTTTCAAGCTTAATGAGGAGAGGCGATAAAATCGGGTTGGCATGTATGGCTGGCTCCATGTGTTAGAGAAAAGCTGAAATGTTCTTAGTGTTACATATTTTGATTTTGCTAAATTTGTTTTGGGCAGAATGGATATTTATGTCCCTGCACAATGAGCAGCAATTTCAATGTCTATCAATATAATAGAGTTTTATTTGAAAATTGTACCCCACAAACAGTTTTTATGTGAGTTTGTCATAATTTTTTTCCACACAAAAGCTTTTTTTTAAAAGGAAAAGTAGATAATAAATCCACTTTTCATTGTCTTGGCTAAAGAAAATAGCCATACACTGGCTGAATATCATTTTTATTTCAATTATTGAAAAACATCCCATAGGAATGGGTTTAAGTGGGTAAAGTGTTCAGATTGGCAATATTTCTAAACTTTTTTTTTTCTACAGTCTGTTGATCTAACCACTAACCAATAATTTCTAGAATAGAATAAACTTCAGAATGGGCAGTAGTAACAGACAGACTCAAGCAGAGCACAATCATAAAACTTAGAAGAGCCCTGTTAAGAACATTTTAATCTAAACCAAGAGGTCAAAGCAGCTTACATGATAGACCAAGGTTCAAATAGCTGAAATATATCTCAAGCATAAGGAATCAACTCTTTCCACACTTTAGGAATGTTTTTTTGTGTCTTAATTAAATGTTGACAAAGCTGTATTTCTAGTTATTCTAATTAGACTGCAGAAAATACTCTCAACTTCACTATAAACTTGTGGAAGAAATGACTTATTCAGTAGAATTTACTTCAACATCATTGCAATGTTGAAGGCACCCAAATCAGCCATACTTCATACTTGATACTATAATACCACAGGTACACATAGAAAATTTTATTGATTAATTTAGGAAGCAATGAAAAGAAAAACAGTAACTTACAAAAATTATCTATCTTGTTTTTTATGACAAAAAGAAGAGACATGATTAACGTTTTCCAGATCTTCATCTTATATACATATACATACACACACACATATAGTGTTTAAATATGAATATGAATTGTTATATTTATCCATTTATATACCCATCTGAAAAAGCACATACTTGTGTGTTTAAATTGTCCTGCAATACTGCGTGCTGGTGTTTGAACTGTAGGGTGACTGTTAAACAGCTACCTAAATCCCAAACCAGGAATCCTGGTTGTCCCCTTGAGTCAAAAAGTCTTCAAGTGTAAGTAGTCTTGTTTCATCAGCTGGAGACTATACAAATGGCCCAGATGGAAATGCTTCAACTCTTTGGATTAATGGGTTGCAAAGATTTTGATTCAGTATACATGCAGTGTTGTGGGGGAGTACAAAAATTTGCACTTGTTGCATTATCACAGGTGAAACTCAACTGTGGTCTACAAGTACTTTGAGAATCATTGCTCTAAGCTTGAAATAGTTTTTGCTAACTTGAGGAAGCATACTGGGTCCTGGATCAGAAGTTTTCCCTGTAACCTGATGAATTATTGCGCATTTAGAACAAGTGGGACAATAGTATCCTTTACAGAATAACTGGCATAGATAGATAAATAAGGGAGAGAGAAAGAGAGAGTGAGAAAGAGAGAGGAAGCCATCATAGGGCCCAAACACCTGTGTTTGAATCCTACCCCCCCCCCACCCCTGCACACACAAATTAGCTCTGTGACCTTGGGCAAATAAATGAATCTCCTTGAATCGCAAATTTCTTGACACCATAGAGCTAATAATAATACTTACCTTATAAGATTGTTTTGCTGATTACATTAATTGACAGAGAAAGAGCCAAAAAGAGAAGAATGCTTAGAAGAGTGTCTGTCACATAATAAATTCATAGTTCAGAGCTTCCTTGACTTATGATGAAGCTGTGTCCAAAGAAACCCCTCCTAAATTGAAAATATAAGTTGAATGTGCATTTCACACACCTAACCTATCAAACATCATTGTAGCTTAGCCTTGTCTACCTCACATGTTCTCAGAACACTTTCATTAGCCTATAGTTGGGCCAGATCATCTAACACAAAGCCTGTTTTATACTAAAGTGTTATCTCATGTAATTTATTGAAGACTGTACTAAAAATGAAGAACAGAATGTATGGGTGCAGAAGGGTGCAGTTAGTGTGTTGATTGTGCACCCTGAGGATCACGTGACTGACTGGGTACTTTGCTCACTGACTCTGCCCAGCTTCACAAGAGAGCCTTATCCCACATACCACCAGCTCAGGAAAAAGATCCAAATTCAAAAATTGAAGTATTATTTCTAAGTGCATATTGCTTTCACACCATTGTAGAGTTGAAAAACTGTTAAATACAACCATTGTAAGTCAGGGACCATTTGTGATGTAGAAATTAACCAAATTGAGGTATAAATGTAGGGAGAAGTACTAGAAGTGTTCTATTGAACTCCTTTATTTTTGTGGAGAATGAATTTACTTAAAAAAGGAAGAAAGAAGGCATGACCTGAAAAAGGAAACAATGTGCAAGGGAGAGGATCGGAGAAAGTCATAAAGGATTTACCATCATGCAAGGTTGAGTATCCTCATCTTTTTTATTTTCTCCTTTGGAAATCTATGGGTAGACACTTTTTCTTTAGAAAGCATACTCAAGGGAGCACCCCTTGAATGTCTGGCAATTATTTTCCTGTGGACGTGGTTGGTCTTGTAGAGAGTTGAAGTAATTGAGAGATGGAGCTATAGTGTGTGTATTTTTTACAGACTGTGATCCTGACTCTGACATCTAGCTCTGGTTATATCAAATAGTAGAAGAAAGGGATTATGAACTGAAATTCAACAAAAGCAATATAGATGTGTTTCTCCTCGCTGAGGAAGATTCTCCCTAAGATTATATAGGGATATGCTTTGAAAAATGAATTGGCAGATATAAAAGAATTTGCACTTAAAAAGCAGACAGTATATTGTATTTTAAACAATCTTTCACTGTAACAATATTTATTCTAAAACAAAAAAAATATTTAATGTGCTGCAGTAGCAGAAAAAAAATCATCCATTTTCTAATACTGAGAGATTATACAATTGATAACATTTTGGAATGTGTCAGGTCTTTTGAAAAACTTCACTATATAGCCATCTATGAGGATTATACTGGATATTTGATTTGTATCCCATTTTGTTCATAAAACATGGCCTCATGACTGAGTTCCTGTATCTTTAAAATTAGTTGAAAACCTAATTTGTATTGATGTCCTCTAATGGAGATGGAAGTACTATGCTTTTGGAAAAGTATATTGTTTCTAATTCTTCTTTATTACAAATAATTATTTGTGTAATAAATTTTTCTAGAAACGTGATTCCAACATATTTATCAAGTAATTATATAAGGGAAAGATTCATTTTTCTTCACCTTTACTGATACTGAGTATAGATGATTTTTTTTAATTAATAAATCAGTTAAATAAAAAAAGTCTCCTCATTACTCTTTTGTTCTGAATCCATTGTTTTCTAGAGAAGTAAACCTAGTTTTAACCAATTGAGGATATGGAATTTGGAAATGAAAATTTGATGCCAACTTTTATGATCTGCCTTGGATTCTTGACTTCTATCCCTGCTGGTTGGGATTAAAAATGAGCCTGTCACCATCTGTCTGTGTCTGCCCCATTTCTGTTTCTCGGAGTCATGCATGGGTGCAATCACACAGACACCCCTTGATTCCACACATAATCAAGAGGAAAATTTAAAACCCCAGGAAAAAAGCTTTTCACAGAACAGGAATTGCATCCTCGATCTTTACATGCTAGAAACAGTCTTCAATTTTCTCCATGGAGATCTGTTTTATGTGTTATTTTGGTTTGCTTCTAACCCTGTTTTCTACTGCAAAAAGGCAATTTCTATTACTGGACTCTTGATTCGATGTGCAGTTAAATGCTACATCACAGCTGAGTTTTGATATTTCACAGTGGATGGGAAAAGTATTAACAAAGTTTGTGTTTTCCTCCTCATGTAATAACCACTAATTCACGGGAGTTAGGGGTTTTGGTGAGTTGACTCTGTACTTCCATAACAGCAGATGTTCTACCTTTTTCATCAGAATTTCACCCAAATATAGTGTTTGTCTGAAAACCCTCTGGTTTGACTATTTGACAGAATGTCAATCTCTTAGTTATTTAACACAAGTGTTTCAAACACTTCTGACCCCCTTGGACAGTGGAAGGGCCCCCAAAAAGCCTCAAGGACAATGGTCAATTCCTGGTTTGGTCTGTTCTTAACAAACTTTGCATTTCACCATGTGGTGATGCAGTGGCTACCATTTCTGTTCTCTGTGTTACTATTTCTTACCTAATAATAATAATAATAATAATAATGTACAGGGGCCAGGAAAATCCACTGATACCTGCAAATTTGTCTCAAAACTGGCAGTGGAAGAATTCAATTTCTGAAAACTATCAGGTTTCCTTCCTGGTCAAGGAGCTTCAGTTTATATGCTCAAATTTAGAAGTACTAAGTGACCTTAAATATGAATAGATATTCTGAGTGATACAAATCAGTTAAATATATGGACAATTAGTGGGGACCCAGGAGCAGAGAGTGAACCCCCAAAATAAGAAATCACGGCACCTTGGTGGCTTGGCTGACCATGCAACTTCAGCTCAGGTCATGATCTCATGGTTCGTGAGTTCGAACCCCACAATGGGCTTGCTGCTGTCAGCACAGAGCCTGCTTTGGAACCTCTGTCCCCCACTCTATCTGCCCCTCACTCATTCATGTGTCAGGGGGGATGGGTGCATATGTATGTGGGTACACTCTCTCTCAAAAATAAATAAACATTAAAAAATGAAAAATAAAAATTTCAGAAAAGTATAGAGATAGAGGAGCAAGGGCCATTCCTAAGGGAAATGCTTTTATCGTTGTTGTTTTGTTTGTTGTTTAGTATTTTCTCACTGACTTCTCTGTAGGTGTCTCTATTCTCCAAAACTACACCAAATTCCTCAAGGACAGTTTGAATACTGATAGATTTTAATTGTAAATCCAGGTCCACCAATTATTAGCTGTGTGACATCAGCAAATATATTTAACCTTTTTTCTTTTAATCTCACTTTCTCCATGGGTTAAAAAATATACCATAAGGGGAGGGGCCAAGATGGCAGAGCAACATGGGAGTTTTCGGCCTCTCTCATCCCTGAAACACAGCTAGATCAGCACCAAACCATTTTGCACACCTAGAAAATTGATCTAAGTATTAAACAACAATTTGCATAACTTGAGCCACAGAACTCAGCATGTATGTGGTGCAGAGAAGTGAGCTGGGGGAGAGAGAAGCTGCAGAGGGTAGGGAGAGCTTGTGGAGAGAGGACAGTGTCAGGGGGAATACAGGAAAAGGACTCCCCCGAAAGGAGCTGGAGAGAAAGAAAAAGAGTGTAAACACCCATAAAGGACTGAACAAGAAAGGGAGAAAGGAGAAAGGAAAGGGTTTAAATACCATAGGACTCTAGGAAACTCTGCAGCTTGATACCTGGTGGAGCTTTGGTAGGAAGGACAAATCCCCAGGAGCAGTGAGGTCCTTGGGATCATCCAGCAACATGAGGAGAGGTGGTTCCCCTGCTGAGAGGACATTTGGTAGAGGCTGTGTGGCCTCCCTACAGGGAAAGGTCCCAGTGGACCCCAGAGAACAGCCATGTTTGCTGGTGTTGGAACAAGGATGTTAGGGGGTGGTGAAGCCTGGTGCCAGATGTGTGTTGTGATTTACCATAATCCCTGAAATGCTGCACTACATGATCACATGAACTTTTTTGGGGTGGACTGGCACCCAACTGGTCTGTGGACATCTGTGGCAGTACAGTCTTGCAGATGTTCCCAGGAACAGGCCAGCCCCCAGCCATTGCTCAGCAAGACCCTCTCCCAGAGGGTTGGAGTGAGTCCAAGACACAGGGCCCTCACAAGTGAGGGGTCTGGAAACACAGCCCCATCTGAGATAAAATTCAGGAGGGAGATGCCACCTTGTAGGCTGACGGCTTGGTCATGGATGGCGTAGAAGCAGGGGGTGGGCAGAAGCAGGAGAGAAAGTTGGTGAGAGCACAGAGTTCTGATGCTAAAGATTGGGTAGCTGGGTGATGGCATTTTCACCTTTCCTGCTAATGCACAGACACGTGTGCATGCCCCACAAGGATCCACTTTGGTAAGCTAAGCAGCGCCATCTAGTGGAGAATTGAGCCATTACATCAAACCCTGTCCAACTGTGCCAACCAAGCTCTAGAGGAATACCACAAGTCTCTCCACCTGCTTGGTTTATGGACTATAAAGTGCTTCATAGTTTGACTTCTATGGGAAACTGGATCTAATTTCATTCATATTCCATTCTGTTCACTGGTCCATCTATTCAATTTTTTTCTTTTTCTTTTCTGTTCTTATTCTTCAAAATAGAGAAAAAAATTATTTTTATCTTCTGTTTTTTTAAAAAATATTTTTCTTTCATTTTTTCTACTATATTTTTTGTAAAACTTTTTGCTCCATTTTACTTTCATCATTTCACTTTATTCTATTTCATTGTATTCACTTTTTTATATTTTCAAAAGTTTCCCTAAATTTTTTCTTTTTTTGTTTTTCATTTCTTTTCTTTTTTCTCTATTTTATCAAGGTTCTTTAAACAGCCAGCCAAAACACAAGTATGATTTATCATCCTTTATTTAATTTTTTCATGTTATTTTTAATTTTTTAATTTTAATTTTTAATTTTATTAATTATTTTTCTTCCTCCAAAATTATGAAATAAAGGCATTCATCCGAAAAGAAGGAACAATAATAAATGAAAACCAGGGACTTAATCAACACAGATATAAGCAAGATGTCTGAACCAGAATTTAGAATCATGATAATTAGAATACTAGCTGGGGTTGAAAAAAGCATATAATCCCTTTCTGCATAGATAAAAGATGTAAGATATAGTCAGGACAAAATTTAAAATGCTATAACCGAGATGCAATCTCAAATGGATGCCATGGTAGTAAGGATGGATGGAAAAGAACAGTGAATCAGCAATATAGAAGACAAAATTATGGAGAATTAATGAAGCAGAAGAAAACAGGGAAACTAAGGCAAAAGATCACGATATCAGAATTAGAGAACTCAGTGACTCATTAAAAAGGAATAACGTCTGAATTATAGTGGTCCCAGAAGGTGAAGAGAGAGAAAAAGGGGTGGAAGGTTTATGTGAGCAAATCATAGGGGAAAACCTTCCTAACCTGGAGAAAGACAGACATTAAAATCCAGGAAGCACAGAGAACCCCCATTCAGTTCAACAAAAAACAACCATCAATAGGGCATATCATAGTCAAATTCACAAAATACTCAGGCAAGGAAAAAAATCATGAAAGCAGCAAGGAAAAAAAAAAGTCCTTAATCTACAAGGGAAGATAGATCAGGTTCTCAGCAGACCTATCCACAGAAACTTGGCAGGCCAGAAGGGAGTGACAGGATATATTCAATGTGCTTAATTAGAAATATATACAGCCAAGAATTCTTTATCCAGCAAGGCTGTTGTTCAAAATAGAAGGAGAAATAAAGAGTTTCCCAGACAAACAAAAACTAAACCAGCCCTGCAAGAAATTTTAAGGGGGACTCTGTAAGGGGAGAAAAGACAAAACAAACCAAAAATCACCAAAAGCAACAAAGACTAAAAAGGACCAGAGAACACCACCAGAATCTCCAACTCTACAGGCAACATAATGGCAGTAAATTCATATCTTTCATTACTCACCCTAAATGTCAATAGACTAAATGCTCCAATAAAAGGATATAGGGTAACAGAATGCATATGAAAGCAAGATCCATTTATGCTCTTTGCAAGAGACATATCCTTTAACATAATACACCTTCAAATTGAAAGTAAGGGGATGGAGGACCATCTATCATGCTAATGGTCGCCAAAAGAAAGCAGGAGTAGCCATACCTATTTCAGACAATCTAGATTTTAAAATAAAGACTGTAACAATAGATGAAGCAGGGAATTATTATCATGATTAAGCGTCTATTCACCAAAAAGACCTAACAAGTGTAAACATTTATGCCCCCAATGTGAAAGAACCAAAATATATAAATCAGTTAATCACGAACATAAAGAAACTCATTGACAATAATATCATAATAGTAGGGGACTTCAACACCCCACTTACAACAATGGACAGATCATCTAAGCAGAAAATCAACAAGGAAACAATGGTTTTGAATGACACACTAGATTGGATAGACTTAACAAATATATTCAGAACATTTCATCCTAAAGCAGTGGAATGCACATTCTTCTTGAGTTCACATGGAACATTCTCCAGAATAGATCACATACAGGTCACAAATCAGTCCCCAACAAGTACAAAAAGATCAAGATCATACCATGCATATTTTCAGACCACAACACTATGAAACTTGAAATGAACCACAAGAAAAAATTTGGAAAGACAACAAATACTTGAAGACTAAAGAACATCCTACTAAAGAATGAATGGGTTAACCAAATTAAAGAGAAAATTAAACAGTAAATGGAAATCAATAAAAATGATAAAACCACAGCCCAAAACCTCTGGGACACAGCAAAGGCGGTCATAAGAGGGAAGTATATAGCAACCCAGGCCTTCCTAAAGAAGGAAGGTCTCAGATACACAACCTAACCTTACACCTTAAAGAGATGGAAAAAGAACAGCAAATAAAACCCCAAACTAGTAGAATATGGGAAATAATAAAGATTAAAGCAGAAATCCATGCTATCAAAAAAAAAAAAAAAAAAAAAGGCAGAACAGATCAATGAAACCAGGAGCTGGTTCTTTGAAAGAATTAACAAATCAATAAACCCCTAGCCAGTTTGATCAAAAAGAAAAAGGAAAGGAGCCAAATAAATAAAATCAAGAATGAAAGAGGAGATATCACAACCAACACTGCAGAAATACAAACAATAATAAGAGAATATTATGCACAATTGTATGGCAATCTGGAAAAGATGGAAAGATTCCTAGAAACATATAAACTACCAAAAGTGAAACGAGAAGAAATAGAAAATTTGAACAGACCCTTAGCGAGTAAAGAAATTGAATTAGTAATCAGAAATCTTCCAAAAACACAGAGCCTAGGGCCAGATGGTTTTCCAGGGGGAATTCTACAAAGCATTTAAGGAAGAGTTAACATCTATTCTTTTGAAGATATTCCAAGAGATAGAAAAGGAAGAAAAACTTACAAAGTCATTCTATCAGACCAACACTACCTTGATTCCAAACCAGACACACTCCACTAAGGAGAACTACAGACCAATTTCCCTGATAAACACAGATGCAGAAATCCTCAGCATGATACTACCCAACAGGATCCAACAATACATTAAAAGAATTATTCACCACAACCAAGTTGGTTTTATACCTGGGATGCAGGGCTGGTTCAATATCTTCAAATAAATCAATGTGATACATCACATTAATAAAAGACAAGAACCACATGATCCTCTCAATAGATGCAGAGAAAGCTTTTACAAATACAGCATGCTTTCTTGATAAAAACCCTCAAGAAAGTAGGGATAGAAGGATCATATCTCAAGATCATAAAAACCATATATGAAAGACATACTGCTAATACCATCCTCAATGGGGAAAAACTGAGAACTTCCCCCTAAGATTAGAAACATGACAGGGATGTCCACTCTCACCACTCAACATATTAATGGAAGTCCTAGCCTCAGCAATCAGGCAACACAAGGGAATAAAAGGCATCCAAATCAGCAAAGAGGTATTTAAACTTTCACTCCTTGCAGATAACATGGTACTCTATATGGAAAACCCAAGGGCGCCTGGGTGGCTCAGTTGGTTAAGCGTCTGACTTTGGCTCAGGTCAAGATCTCATGGTTCATGAGTTCAAGCCCCACATTGGGCTCTCTGCTGACAGCTCCAAGCCTGGAGCCAGCTTCAGATTCTGTGTCTCCCTCTCTCTTTCTCTCTCTCTGCCCCTCCCCTGCTTGCATTCTATCTCTCCATGTCTCTCAAAAATGAATAAACATTAAAAATATTTTTAAAAAGAAAAACCCAAATGATTCCACCAAAAAACTTCTAAAACTGATCCATGAATTCAGCAAAGTCACAGGATACAACATCAATGCACAGAAATTGATTGCATTTCTATACACCAATAATGAAGCAACAGAAAGAGAAATCAAAGAATCACTTCCATTTATAATTGCACCCAAAACCATAAAATACTTAGAATAAACTAACCAAAGAGGTAAAAAATCTGTACACTGAAAATTATAGAAAGGTTATGAAAGAAATTGAAGACACAAAAAATGGACAAATATTCCATGCTCATGGATTGGAAGAACAAATATTGTTAAAATGTTGCTACTACCCAAAACGATCTACATATTCAATGCAATCCCTATCAAAATAACACCAATACTCTTCACAGAGCTAGGACAAACAATCCTAAAATCTGTATGGAACCAGAAAAGACCCCATATAGCCAAAGAAATCCTGAAAAAGGAAACCAAAGTCCATCACAATCCCGGACTTCAAGATGCATTACAAAGCTGTAATCATCAAGAAAATATGGTACTGGCACAAAAACAGACACTTAGATCAATGTAACAGATGGAGAACCCAGAAATGGACCCACAAATGTATGGCCAACTGATCTTTGACAAAGCAGGAAAGAATATCCAATGGAATAAAGATAGTATCTTCAGCAAATGTGTTGAGAAAACTGGACAACGACATGCAGAAAAAAATGAACCTGGACCACTTTCTTATACCATGCACAAAAATAAACTCAAAAAGGATTAAAGACCTAAATGTAAGACAGGAAGCCATCAAAATCCTAGGGGAGAAATCAGCCAAAAACCTCTTTGATCTTGCCTGCAGCAACTTCTTACTAACACATCTCCAGAGGCAAGGGAAACACAAGAAAAAATGAACTATTGGAACTTCAAGATAAAAACCTTCTACACAGTGAAGGAAACAATCAGCAAAACTGAAAGGTAACTGACGGAATGGAAGAAGATATTTGCAAATGACATATCCCATAAAGGGTTAGTATCCAAAATATATAAAGAACTTATCAAACTCAACACCCGAAATACAATTAATCCAGTGAAGAAATGGGCAAAAGATATGAATAGACACTTTTCCAAAGAAGACATCCAGATGGCCAACAGACACATGAAAAACTCAATATCACTCATCATCAGGGAAATACAAATTAAAAGAACAATGAGATACCACCTCACATCACTCATAATGGTTAAAATTAACAACTCAGGAAACAACAGATGTTGGTGAGGATGCAGAGAAAGAGGATCTCTTTTGCACTGCCGGTGAAATGCAAACTGGTGCAGCCACTCTTGAAAACATTATGGAGGTTCCTCAAAAAATTAAAAATAGAACTACTCTATGACCCAGCAATTGCAGCACTAGGTATTTATCCAAGGGATACAGGTGTGATATTCTGAAGGGACACATGCACCCCAATGTTTATAGCAGCATTATCAACAATAGTCAAAGTATGGAAAGAGTCCAAATATCTATCGAAGATGAATGGATAAAGAAGATGTGGCGCATATATATATATATATATATATATATATATATATATATTCATACACAAACACACAATGGAGTATTACTCGGCAATCAAAAAGAATGGAATCTTGCCATTTGTAACAATATGGATAGAACTAGAGGGTATTATGCTAAGTGAAATTAGTCAGTTAGAGAAAGACTCATACCGTATGACTTCACTCCTATGTGGAATTTAAGACACAAAACAGATGAACATAAGGGAAGGGAAGGAAAACTAATGTAAAACAGGGACAGGGACAAAACATAAGAGACTCTTAAATATAGAGAACAAACTGAGTGTTGCTGGATGGGTTGTGGTTGGGGGTGGGCTAAATGGGTAAGGAGCATTAAAGAAGACACTTGTTGGGATAAACATTGGGTGATATATATATAGGGATGAACCAGTGGATTCTACTCCTGAAATCAGTATTGCACTATATGCTAAATAACTTGGATAGAAAGAAAAGAGAAGAAAAGAAAAAAGAAAAGAAAAGAAAAGAAAAGAAAAGAAAAGAAAAGAAAAAAGAGTAGGAAGAAAGAGAAGGAAGGAAGGATGGAAGGAAGGAAGGAAGGAAGGAAGGAAGGAAAGTAAGTCATGAGATGTTGGGTTTTTAAAGGGATGTTAAAGATTGTAAAAAAAAAAGTAGCTCAGAAAAAGAAGCAAAATAAATTTAAAAATTTGAAAAATAACATTGTTATGGGGTATTAAATATAATAATACATACAAATGCCTACCATATAACTTGGAACTTAATGAGCATTAATACATGGTAGCTGTTTTTAAATAGTATTCTTTTGAATCTCTTCAACATCAAAATTAGGTTGGCCGTAACTATTTATTTATTTATTTATTTATTTATTTATTTTTGAATTGAGCTGGAGTATTTTAATATATTTTATTAATTTATGTATCCTTTCAAATACCCAAGCATTCATATTTGAAAGGTTTGTTTGAAATATGTCATAAAAACAGAAATGATAGGAGGAAGGAAAACAAGTCATATTTTGAAAACAGTGGTTGGCACACAGTAGGCAGTAGACAAATATTTGTTAAGAGAATAAACATATGTGCATATTCCAAGCTGCTCAGCTCAGTAGAGGAAATTATGTGCTTTAATCATGGGTCTCAAGTATGTTGTAGAAGTGAGGAATGCAAGGGATTTCAAGGTACCAGATATGTGCTAGAAGGTTCAGTCAGCTAAATTCAGAGCACCTAACACATTATAAGTTTGCTTTAGTAAAAAATTAGTCTCTCTAAAGGGGAACCTTAAACCAATTTCTGTTTCTAACAAGGAAGATTTATGTATGAAAATCCAAAGTATCTTGGAAGAGAGCATAATGTCCAAAATGTATGATAGCTGGGAAAAAAAGACTAGACTTTAGGAATCTAAGATGTTGAAAACCAAGAAAAAAATTCATAACTCAAGTTTTTAAATGGAGAAGTGATTCAGTCTTGTATGGGATATCTCAAAAATGAATTCTGAGTTGGGGCACCTGGGTGGCTCAGTTTGGTTAAGTGTCCAACTTTGGCTTAGGTCATGGTCTCACGATTCGTGAGTTCAAGCCTGGCATCAGGCTCCACACTGACAGTGACAGCCTCTTTGGGATTCTCTCTCTCTTCCTTTCTCTCTCTGCCCTCCCCCCACTCATTCTCTCTCTCTCTCTCTCTCTCTCTCTCTCACACACAAAATATCTAAACTTTAAAAACATGAATTCTGAGTCTACAGTGGTAAATGCTTTAGATGAGCAATACAGTGAAGATTCTTTATAATCCCTATGAGGATGCCAAGGAGCTCACAGACTGAGTCAGATTTTGAAAGGTGCATTAAGAAATGGTGTGAGAAAGGTACCCAGCAAAGATAAACCTAATATGGCGATGAGAATTCTATGAAGAATGACAGTGGCATTAAAGGAACTGAAAGTTTTAAACAATTTCAAACCTCCTTATTCTAAACAACATGCCTAGTTACTTTTTCAAGAAAGAAAGATAACCTAGTAAGGGAAAGCTATGCTACCTGGGAATGATGTGCAAATTCTTTTTTATCCTTAATAAGTTAACTTTTAATAGTTGCCTGGATTTCCCAACATTTGACTTAATTTCTTGGTTCATTCTGATCCAGCTACCATTCTCACCCCTCCATTGGCACTGTCTCATTTACAAACATTAATTAAAAAGAAAAAAATCAGTTCTCAAGTTGCTTCTCCTTGCATCTTTACCTGTCTTATGGTTTCTCCTCTGTCTTCTGTGCCAATTCTTCCTTCTTTAGCAAGCCTTAAGATGTTGGCATTTTTCAGTACTCTGTCCTTGGCCCTCTGTCTTTCCATTCCATATTTTCTCTTGCAACAAACTTTTCACAACAATACCATTCATGTCAATGTTTCTATATCCTCATTGCAATATAGGTCTACTTCTTACATTCAGATTTGCAACTCAGTTTTCTCCTCTGATCTGCTGACTTGGCAACTCCATTCAAATACAACAAATTCTACAGGTCCAAATTCTGCAGGTCGGTGGGACTCATGACCTTCTCATAATCCTTTTTTTCTTTTATAGTTTATTTACTTTTTGAGAGAGAGAAAACAAGTGGAGGACGGGCAGATGGAGAGGAAGAGAGAGAATCCCAAGTAGGCTCCACACTGTCAGTGCAGAGCCCAATGTGGGACTCAAATCATGAACTGTGAGATCATGACCTGAGCCCAAATCAAGACACTTACCCAACTGAGCCACCCAGGCAACTCTTCCATGATCTTTTTAATGGCTGAAGCTCATTCTCTTTTCTTTGTTCACAACCATCTATCTACTTACTCATGCAAACTAAAAACATTTGAGTTATACTTTAACACTCACAGTGGTTATCGCCAGATATTTCCCTTCTGAATATGTCTTAACTAAGTCTAAGTCTCCTCATATCACTGATCACCCTATTCGCAAAATATCATCTCTCACTCTTAATTTAGGCAGAGCCTAAAAAAATCTGCATTATGTCTTTATAGTTGAATAACTTGAAGACATTGCTTCCAGGGTTGTTACTGAACCACTGATGCCATTCTGTCTCATGACTCTTTTTATGCAATCTATTCTTTCCCTGCTCTGGGAGCTTTGGACATCTTCTATTCATTATTGGTGTTTTTGAAGTTTCATAACAAAATACCTTTGGGTCAGATTTCTATTTATTTTGCATTAAAATGATTCCTTTTAATTCAAATATGACTTTCAGATATGGGATAATTTCTTAAATTATTTTGTATATAACACTCTTCGGTCAATGTAGTCTAACCAAAGACAATCAGCACATATCTGTAATTGTAAAAGGTGTTGAAGAATGCTCACCATGATTAACCATAGTGCATCCAAAGAATAGGGTGTAAGAAAGGACTAAATTACAGGGTTTGGTCTTGTGGTGAGAAAGTCTGGGGAAGGTCAAATAAAGTTAGCTGTGCTCTAGAGTGGGTGCTATCAGAAGTAGGGATGGCTCTTTGGAATATCCTAGTCATTCTCATCTCAGATGAAGCCTGGATCAAATGCAATTGATGAAAAAGCAGCAATTAATCACATTAGTTAGGAAAGGAGGTTATTTGCGTATTTGGGGGGTTTTAGACAATGTTCTCATTTCTGTCTGTACTCATAATGCTTATGGAGTAGTCTTGTCTCTGCCTTGCCCCATAATAGTCAGAGAGTAGTCTTCTCTGATGTTAATTTTTAGTGCAATTATTTATGTTCAACAGGAGAGCAACAATGCTTAGCCATCCTTGCGTGCTGGATCACCTCTTCCCAGTACTGTAGTCCAGCTCTCAGCTGCTTTTCTCATGTTCACTTCTATTTTTTTTCTTCTTTGTGGAATTTGTATTGTTTGGTTGTTGAACAAGGTGGGTTATCCCTTTAATTATCTTTCACTTTTGTTTTGTCTTTGCTGCTTTCCATCTTTGTCTATTTTGTTTTCTTTCTGGGAGATTTCCTAAATTTAACTTGCATCTTTTCCAGTGAATTTAATCTTTAAGAGCTCTTTGTGGCTCTCCAGACATTTCTTTTCATGGCATTCTGTTCTTGTTCATGCATGGAATACCTTATTTTATTGCTGTAAAGAAAGGAGAATTTAAAGAAGGTTGTGGCTTTGTTTTGCTTTATTTTTGTTTCTTTTTGCTCTAAGTTTTTATCTCTCTACATTTTTTGTATTTATTCATACATCCTTTACTGTAGTGCATTCTTCCCCCCTTCTATTTAGTCTTATTTCTCCTTTCATATTTAGCAGTGAAACACTCAAAAGCTCTATGTGCAAGAGTGTTCTTCATATTGGTGGACTTCACTGTAGGGTGACACAGTTGGTCTGTTTTACTGGAACACCTATAACTGTTCCTATCTATAAGTCATTATTTAGTTAGTTAAGTTAGTTATTTAATTTTGTCTGAATATAGACATCATATCTGTCTGGGAGTCTAAATCTGACTGGTAGGGACTAAGGGGAAGCAAGTCAGTTTAGAAAATGTCAGGTTTCAATTTCATTATGTACATTTTTTATTGTTTTCCCTTTTGAATACAACACCCCCGCCCTGTGCTGGTCCAAGTGTTCCTAAGTCCACATCTTAGAAAGGGTAGGAGTAGTTGCCATTTTTACATGGTTGGTGAGATGGGAGAGTTTCTTAGAAAATCTAACTTCTTCTAATATAGACTTTCAGCCAGTTCTCCTGAACTTCAATTGGACCTCATTTTTAGAAATTACTGCATCTCTAATGTGTGTTTTTTCTGGGGTTCTCTGGCATACATTCATATTCCCTTGATTCCTATTATTCTCATTGCTAGTTTATATATTTATTCTCTGGGTATGTTAAATAATTACTACTTGTTCATCTGTTCTCCACTTTCTAATTTTTTTGTTATTTCCTAATTTTCCTTTGCTTTATCACTGAGGATTTAAGAGTTACCCAAAGAAATCAAGGGAGCTCAAACCTCCATGTTTAACTAGAAGTTTCATTTCCTACTTTAGAAATCCAAAAAAAAAATTAGATTCTGAAAGTTGAGATGGCTATGGCGTAGACACTGAGCTAGAATCTACAATGAGATATTAAAAATAAAATATACACAATTATTATATATTACATAATTATAATTACATATAATATAATATATATTCACATATATAAAATGGGCAATGAAGAGTAATGTAGGAAATAAAAATGACCATGATTTGATAATCCCATGATCAGATGACTTAATGTTGATTTAATCTTAATATTAGACACAATATCCAAAAACATATATTAAAGCAATAGGGCAAATCAAAATATTGCATTTATTGGAATGAAACTATAATACAGAACTTTGGTCAAAAAAGAAAGGTAATGGAATCCATAGATTATAATTATTCTGTCTTGGCTCAATCAAAGAAAGTTTTAATAAAGATTTTTAAAGTTTGTTAGTATTCTAATGAACCTGTCATCTTTCTTTGTGTTTGCCCTGGATATGTGTCTTATTTGAGCAAGTGACCTTGTACCATGGAGCTCCACATTTCCCACAGCACTTAGCACAGAGCCAACCATGTAAAATATCCTCACAAAGACTTATTAAATTAATTTTCTTAAATCCCTTCTGGACTGCCCATTTGCCTTCATTAATTATGCTAGATGGAGAGGAGATGACCTCTACTTGCTGTCATGATTGAGTTACATCTTAGACTTGTAGATTCTTTGAACAATAAAATTTTTGAGGGGAAGAGATAAACTAGGAGTGTTAGAACATGTTCATCTTACATTCTTTATCAAGCATGGACTTTTCTACCTCCCTCCTCCAAGCACATGTACGTATTCATGTTCTCCTCACACACTGTCTCTCATAATTATTTCTAGCTGCAAAAGAATGGATTTGGAATGAGAATGGAGATATGCCTTTTCTTTTGTCTTTTCAGCTGGCAAAACACAAATAAATATTAGTCTTTATTATAATGCAAAATACAAATATGTCATGTCAAACTATTTTTTAAATGATAGATTTTCACTTTTTAATTACACCAAGTTTTTCTTTTGAGATTTAAGAGATTTTAGGCTTTATGAGCATTAATACCTTTGTGATTGTGATTTGCTTGCCCCTAATTAAAAAGAATCAGCAGTATAGTTGGGAGAGAATATTGATGCACCAGGAAAACATATGAAGAATGCAGCTACTTATTTTTTTTTCCTTTTGTTTCAAAGATCAAAAATCTAGCACGTGGCAGAAATGAGGCAAATCTGTTATGATGGGATAATTGTGACTGTAGCCTCTGTTCCATCGTTCATTAACAATAGGATAAATATGAATCCTGGATTTTGCTAATCTGATGGTCTTGGCTCTCTTCTGGTAAACAGTATAAATTATTTCCAGAAGAGCCATGGAGAAAAATGTGAGACATTATTGCAGAATCCAACACACTCATAAAACTTAGAAAATTTCTGTCTGGCCCAGGAGACACTAACTACCTATGTGTCTTCAGGAGCCTAGGGGAAGACATCAGACAGGCTCTCTCACACTCAGTACCCTCATCCACAGTTCAGGTTGCACCTGGATGAAAGAGAGTCTGCCAGCATTTCTTTAGCAGGCTTCTGGCTGTCAAAACAAACTAAAGCCTCATGGGGATGCTCACACTTGCCTGCTGAGGAGAAAACACTGTGTTAAGTGTTTTACACACATTATCCTATTATATCCTTACAAAGCCTTTTGAGTAGAGTCTCCATTAAACAAATGTGATTGTTAATACCGTATGTCTTTTAAATGGAAAGGCTGGGATTTGAGCCGGTTGCTTGGTACCAAAGCCTGAAATGCAATATACCACTTCCCAGAACTGGTCTGTTGTTAACATGAGCCTTCGGACTCTCCTCATTCCTTCCCATTCCTTTGACGTTTGAGATTAACTGGTGAATGAATTAAGGTATTGCAAGAGATGTAAAGAAAGTCTTTCTAGCCCACTGTTTGTGAATAATGGTGTTGTTACATGATAATATTGGCAGTTAATTAAAATATTATTAATGCTAGAGTGCAGGCTTCACAAAGGCAGGGTGTCTCTGTGTAGTTCACTGTTGTATCTCAAGTTCCTAGAAGAGTGTTTGACAAAAAGAAGGAACCCAAGAAGTAACTATGGATGAATGAATTTTCCAGGTTGAGATGACTTCCAATGCCAACTTCAGACTGCTCACCATTATTTTTGTTTTGTTGCAGAAAAGAAAGGTTACACTTTGGAGAAATAAATGAACCTTTTAGAATTCACTGAGAAAAAAAATAATAGAAGTTCCTACAAGCCACAACTAAATAGATATAAAGTCTCCAGCTGCTCTTTCAGAGTGGTTCACCACTGGTTATAAACTATAGGCATTTCTGCTTCCAATCCACTAAAAGCATTCATTTTTCTTCAGAATAAGTTTTAGTCCATTAATCACACCCCTACCAGCAATGGTTGGTGCACACATGGTAGGAAAAAAAGGTTGCCTTGGTCGAAACAACCAGAATGTTAACTCTGCCCAAAGAACAACTTCTTCTCAGAGAGGTTGTTTGCTTGCTTGATTGTTCCTAATTAATTTCTCTCCAGTAAGGATGAAATTCAAAGAGATATCTGACTTACATGGGATTCCAGTAGCTTTGCTTGTGTATGTGCATTTAAAATCAAGAGAGAGGAGGACAATTTTTTTTAAATGATAGAAAGGCATAAAGGGAGAGGAAAGATATTTACACAAGAAAAACAGAGCAATGGGGCACCTGGGTGGCTCAGTCAGTTGGGCGTCAGACTTCCGCTCAGGTCATGATCTCACAGTAGGTGAGTTTGGGCCCCCGCATCGGGCTCTGTGCTGACAGTTCAGAGCCTAGAGCCTGCTTTGGATTCTGTGTCTCCCTCTCTCTCTGCACCTCCTCTGCTCATGCTCTGTCTCTCTCTGTCTCAAAAATAAGTAAAAATATTTAAAAAAAAAAGAAAAACAGAGAACAGGATACAGAAGACAGGAAGCATTAGGGTTGACAAGAAAGAGAATTCCATTACACTTCAAAGAAAATGAGCCTGAAAGTTGACTATTAGGATATGAGGAAAAATATTATATTCATTGAGAAAAACAATGTTGTACACAAATGAGTTTGGCCATATATTTGATTATCCACATCTGAATTGCACAGCCATCTATGACCACCAGGTCACAACTGACACCCCCAAAGATATGATATCTAGGAGGAAATAAACAAAAGCAAATATCAAAAATTTAATTGTGTTAACTACCTGATTTATATTTTTTCACAAAGATCCCTATTTATTTGTATGAAAAAGAGACTGTTCACTACTGCATGGTGTTATTGTAGCAAAGAAAAGATTGCAGACTTTTCTTCTTACTATAGCATCCAGGCTTTGCAATAAAATAGGTAGTTTGATCATTTATGTAATCATTATTTTTAAGGGAGCAATTCAATCCCCAAATTAAAGAGCTGATGTATGTAAACAGATAGGATGCTCCCTTAACACTCTCATTGAGAAGTTACTTTTTAATTGCTTTGCTTATAATTTCAACTTCAAAGCCAGTAATAGCTTTCGAATTAATAGCTCATAGCCCATTTGATACACTGATATTTAATTAATGAGTTCATAACTCAAGCGGCACATTGCCTTTCTGACAGATCCTTCAGGTTGTTAGATTCCATATTGCTGACTGTGGTCCACTATCCATTCTTAGAGAGGTCATTTTACCTGTGTAGTCCTTTCCACCCGATGGTGAAAAAGAATGGGCTCAATCAGAAGGAAAGGTGCCCCTTTCCTCCTCTGTGAAATAGCTAAGCTTTGTTAAGTTTTGGGGGATGGGTGGAATTTTGTATTGTTTTTTCTTTCAACTTTAGGATATTCTACACTGATGTTTTCCCCAATAACACTGACAAAATAATTGTACCTCTATAGGGTTTGGAAATGGGGAAGTGGAAGAATGAGTCCACATCCCTGCTTCTTTTTTTAAGAAACCTTCCCAAACCAACACATAGCCCACCATGTTTTTCCTCCCCAGGACTCTTCTAGTCACTTTGCAGGAGTTGACAAGCAGTGACATTGGAGTTAAAAATGTGTTTTACATTTTTCAAGAATTATAACCAAAAGAAGAGACAGAGAAAAAGACAGAAAATTATGCAAATTATGCAAGCCTTTTACAGAAAATGTTTGCTGACCCCTGAAGGGTAATTTACACTTACCATCAGCTTCTAGAATTGAAACCCTTTTTCATTGGGCATGGATTGCCAATTTTTCTCTCCAATTCACAAAACACATTTTCTCTGGGTGTTGATGACACAATGAGGCCCCTCCACAAAGGACACCCCTACTACTAGCAGGCTAGTCCTGCTGAGGAAGCAGACAGCCACTCGCTGGTCTACCTGGCATTCATCATCCCTCTGTTTAGGTGAATTAGCACCATCTAGTATTGTGGCCTCTCACAGGGTTTCCAAGTAAAATAAAAGTCTCTAGTATTGGATCTCGCTCTACAGAATTCCTCCCGAATGTCTTCAAGTTATGACTACTGGCATTGGGACTGCCATTTGAAATCAGCATTGTTGACTTTAAAATTTTGACTTTTCAGAAGTCTCTATTAATGAGCAGTGACTCTGGGAACATTTGCATTTACACTTGTAGATGGCCCAGGTCACCCACTAGGGGTTGGTTGGTTGCCAGCTGAAAGCCAGGGCCAGAGAGAGTATGACACAGGACAAGTGCTGAGAGAGGGACAAAGGAGCACAACCTGTTTCCCTTGCTGAGAATTAATTTATCCAGCACCTTTCCGGGAGCAAGTCTTCACAGGAGAAAGGAAAGAAGAAAAACGAAGGAATAAAGGAAAAGAAGCAAACACAGGTATATCTACTTGAAGTTTAACCGAGGGCTGGCCCAGCCAGAACATTATAGATTGCCATGAAGTTAAAAGTAATTAATGATAATTGAAATAGCTGTGAGTTATTAGTAGTATTTGGATTAAGATAAAGATAATTATAATAAAATTAGGTACTACAAATAGTGATTGCATTAATGATTTTAACTTTAATGATCATGTTAAAAGTGTGCTAGAAATAGATTTTCTATAAATGGACTAATAATAATAATGATAATAATGATAGCTACCACTTATGGAGTGCTTACCATGCATCAGGAACTAGGCTATGTTCTGCATATGCATTATCTTAACTGATTAAAGACGTGTTGATGATGTGGATTAATGAGAAGAGGGACCCTCTATGAGTTTTGTGGGAGTGTATGTCTAGAAAGTTAGAGGAGAGAATTAGCTGAAAAAAAAATTCATTAGCATTCTACATATGAGGACTTTCCATTGTAACAATAGTGCTTCTGAGGTGCATCTTCTTAAGAACAGTGAAGAGAGAATATCTGAGATCAACTCTGAGCACTCTCCATGGACTGCTCTGTGGGAGGCTCATTTCCACACACATGAAGAGGAGACCTGTGCAACACAAGCAACCTGGACAGGAGCTCTTACTCAGAACTTCCCACCAAAACTACAGCAAAAGGCGTCTCAGCATTGTCCTGAGTCTGGCATATTTACATCTGTTATCAGATTCTGAAAATGTTGAGCATGTGTGCAAATAGAGTTCAGGTACATGCAATTATATATAAAAGTTTATGATAAATAAACATGATACAAAACTGGAATATCCTTTATATAATGATTATTTTTGAACTTGCCTCTAAAGATATTACATCAAAAAAAGAGATGAACAAACAATAATAAAAGGTATTATTTTGTGTATGTTTAGAGTGTATAAAGTACCCAACAAGCATTTGGTGAATGCTATAGCATTTGAGTGAGTTGGTAATATGATCTCCACTTCTAAGGAACTCAAGCTTAAAAAAAGTTTCTGAATCCACCCCCATGTCACACAGACAATATGTAGTATAGCCAAGATTTAGGGGCTTATTTGTAGGATCTTTTAGCCATTAAGCTATCAATTGTTCAGTCTGGTGGTTTGATATAGTGTGTGCGTGAGTGAGTGTGTGTGTGTGTGTGTGTGTGTGTGTGCCTTTGCATTAGGAGCCCAGGAGGATAGGGGCAACCCCTCTCACAGCACTAAGAAGCGTTATGCATTTAATTAGCACATGCTTAGATGATGTTCATAACTTGTAGTATTTTCCTCTTTCCTGCTCTGAGATATCTATCACCATGGATCAGCATCCTTCATCTTTGTACTACTGGAAACTAGCCATAAGGTGTTCTAGGAAAGGAAAATAATTCATCTGGTATCATTTTCTCTCTCTACTTTTGTTTTCTCTTTTTGTATGTGAACACAGCTAGCTGCTCTAGAATTTTGAAGACTCCAAAGCCCTCCTGTCTATTGAATTAAAATCCTTCCCCTCCATTTAGTCTGTGAACTAGCGTCTTTTTCTAATCGAAAGCCTTATAAAAAGCTAATGGATAAAGAAGTGTTTATGTAACTGTAGAACCACTACTTATTTTTTTAAGCCACTCAGGTTTCGTTCAACACACCAGGGTTGGGAATTGGTAAAAACTCTTAAAGTCATTATATACATTAATGCAAAGCCTAACCTTTAAAACAAAGAGGAGTTTTTTTTTCTTGAACCCTCTGGAGGTAATTTTCAAAATGCCCTTGTCCCTCTACATAGATGCATTTTGTAAGCATGAGACTCCTTCATTGACGCGAAATCAGGTCAGGATGGCTCATTGTGTGGACACATTGGTTTGAACACAGTCACACTGGAGCCCAAATGAGGTTCCAAGCAAAAATCACCGGAAACTTCCAATACTTTCTATGATCTTTTGCAATGTGTAGTACCTTTTCTTTTTCTTTCTTTCTTTTTTTTTTTTTTTTTTTTTTTTGGTTTATGGGATGGTAGCTTGCAGTTGGCAAAGCAAATCAGAGGAACACCCAAAGTTAAATGTGTGAATAAAATACAAGAAAAACATAGTAATGACTAATAAGATGTAAATGCCAAGAAATTTTCTTGTCTTTTAAATTAGACATCTGTGCCCTATTTTTACATGCTCATCACCATAAGCGCTTTAGCATGTTTTCCCCAATCTGTCAGCACAGACATATTCAGAAGGCCTTGGAGCTTTAACACCTTCGCTGCTACAGAAATGCCCTGGCAGCCACTCTCACGGAACATCTGCGGAAAGCGAGAGATGTGTGATGCGGGATCCGCCCTGGAGCGCTTTGTTAAGAGGAGCTGGCACAGAGCCTCTTCTCTAATGAAAGAAAGAACTGTGTTTCTGGGCCGCGTCTGCAGGAACATGGGCTTCAGGGACACCACATCTCCCCGACAGGCCTCCTTGTCATATGGATTCACCAGTTCAGAACTTGGCCTTGTGTCTGCGCAGGAGGAGGCGAACAGATGAAGGGCCGTCTCAAAACTGAGCCACCTCAAGCCCACACATGTTCACTCGGCTTGCGCAAGAGAGACACTTGTTCTAGAGTGCTCACACCTGACTAGAAGAGATGACTGCATTTGGCTTGGTAGCACCGGGAAGATGAGAGTCGGGGACCGAGGTGCTGCATTACCCACCAGGGAGAGGGCCTAACTTGAAAGCAGAGTGTCTTTAGAAGACCTCCAGATCTCTCTGACACTTCCAAAGATATCAATCAGTTCACCTGTCAGATACCTCAGAACCTAACTCTCTCTACTAAACCCTGGAAAAATTTGTCTGTGAATAGTGTGAAATGGGCTTAAAAATCAAATCCCTTGGTGTGGGAAAAGAAATGGCACACACACAATGAATTAGAAATGTCTGCTGGATTGTTCTAGAGAGCAAGATAAGGGCATCAGCTGGCTGAAAGGTTGTATGAAGAGTGAGGAGGAGAACAGATGCAGAAACCTCAAAAAAAAAAAAAACAAAAACAAAAACAAAGTTGGGAGCCTGGGTGGCTCAGTTAGTTGAGCATCTGACTTCAGCTCAGAGCATGATCTCACGGTTTGTGGGTTCGAGCCCCACAGCCAGCTCTGTACTGACAGATTGGAGCCTAGAGCCTGCTTAAGATTCTTTCTCTCTCTCTCTCTCTTCCCTCCTTGCCCTTTCTCTCTCTCTCTCAAAATACATACACATTTTAAAAATTCTTAAAAAACTGAATAAACATTAAAAGAAAAAAGACAAAGTCAAGGACACTAAAACCTATTTGTTGCTACATTATTAAAACTCAAGGCCAAATGCACATTCTCCTTTAAAATGTACCTGTTCCTTTGTTGAGCATTTCACATTTTGTTCACTGGCATTTTAATTTACCTGACAGTCCTATTAAGTTCTTTCCATTTTGTAGATGAAGAAACTAAGGTTCAGAAAACATAGGTGATTGGCACAAAGATAGCTAAGAGAGATATGTGGATTAGTGTAAAGAAAATGGTATTTGGAATCAGACAGGTCTGAGGTGTGAATCCCAGGTTCGGAAATGATTAGCATTTAATCTCGAACAAGGTGCTTCAGCTCTCTGTGCTTCCATTTCTGAATCTGTGCTCTAGGCTTGAGAATATCCTCTTGTGACACTAAAAGGTTAAATTACTTTCCCAAGTTTACACAACTGGCGAGGAGTCCGCACATAAAACACAAACTACAAGGGGCGCCTGGGTGGCGCAGTCGGTTAAGCGTCCGACTTCAGCCAGGTCACGATCTCGCGGTCTGTGAGTTCGAGCCCCGCGTCAGGCTCTGGGCTGATGGCTCGGAGCCTGGAGCCTGTTTCCGATTCTGTGTCTCCCTCTCTCTCTGCCCCTCCCCCGTTCATGCTCTGTCTCTCTCTGTCCCAAAAATAAATAGAAAACGTTAAAAAAAAAATTAAAAAAAAAAAAACACAAACTACAATTCTCATCCCATGGCAAGTGGTGAATAAATGCTTGCTACTATTAGAAGTGGCAGAGCCCAGATTTAAATCTCTCAGGTTTATGTGTTTTATGTTCTGTCACCTGTTATACCATCATACTCACAAAGGATGATTGCACAGGAACAAGGAACATTTTGCCATTTATGCTTTTTTTTTCTTGGCACAGTTGTGGCCAATGACAATGTCAAGATATATCCAGGGAAAATTATTTGTATTGATCATCACCCTCTGTTTAGGAGATAAAAGCAATTTCTGGAAATGAATCTCAGCATAATTTAGAATAAGGAAGCATTTCCATAAGCACAAGGCTTAGTCTGGTGATTGTGCTTTCTGGAGCACCTCATTCCCTCACCCTCTCATGAAGCTTTCCCTCAGCCCAGCCCATTGATTTCAGCTTCTTCTGAGTCCTTATAGCACTTAATGTCTTTGATACAAATGTTCATTCATTTATTCTTTCAAAAATATTTATTGAGGTTCTGTTTTGTGCCAGGCATCATTTGGAGTGATGAAGATAGAGCAGTGAACAAAATAGACAAGACTTCTCCTTTTATGGACCCTGCATTCTGGTTTGTGGGTGGAGGCCAACAAACACATGACTGGTAAGCAGATAGTGTATTAGTTTCCTATGGCTTGTGTAACAAATGACCACACTCTAGATAGCTTGACACAACAGAAATGTATTCTATCACACTCTGAACACCAGAAATCTGGAATCAATATCACTGGGATGAAATCAAGGTATTAGCAGGCCACACTCCCTACAGATTCTCTAAGGGAAATTACATTCTTTGCCTTTTCCAGCTGCTGGTGACTGCTGACATTTTTTGGCTTGTGGCCCCTCAGTCTCTGCCTTCTCCTGCGTGCATGTTTGTGTGTGTGTTTGTGTGTGTATGTGTGTGCGTGTGTATGCATTTCCCCAGAGGGAGAGAAGGGCCAAGAAAACCTCTTAAGAAACTTAACTAAGGAAGTCTTATCTCACTACTCTTTGCTTGACAACCTCTTGCTTCTTTTCTGAGAAAAAACTCAAAATACTTCGTCTCTGATTTTCTATCCATTCTCATTTCCACACTAACCCTGAACCAATATCTCTCTTTCCTTCTTTATCCCACTATTTAGTTCTCTGTCACCAGAAGCCCAAAGTCAGTCCCCTGAGATTGAGACTTTAGTCTTATCCTTATTTTCTTGCTCTCTGGAATATTCTAGAATATGCATATATAACCTCCTCTTTGAAACATTTTCTTTTTCAGATTTTGGTAGTGCTACGTCCTGGTTTACTTCTTCCTACTACACTGCCAACAACTTCAAATTTCATGTGCTTAACTCTCTGACATGCTAGGCTTCTAAATATTGTGCTAGGCCTACTAGCTTTTTAAAAGTCTCTTCTTGTCAAACTATCCTGACTATTTGAGTAACTATATCCCATTCTACAAGTGCATCTATACCCCATAAGCTGAAACAGCTGTGGAAGACCACTAGTTGTCCTTCCACAAATCTCTTTGCTCCAGTCTCCCCAGTGGTAGGGTTTTAGCTGGGCTGGATTTCTCAGACTCCCCTAGAGTTCGGTGGAGACAAATAAGCAAGTTGCATCAATGAAATGTGAAAGAGGGAATCAGTGGAACATTCATTTCATTTTTTAAGGCAATTTCTTCTTCACATTTTTCCCCTTTCTACTGGTTTGGGAATGGCTCCAACTAGAGAGGCCAGCATAGACCCAGAAAGGGGAGCCATATGTTGAAGTTTGAGAGAGTATCCTCTGTAGATCTTTTCCAAGATGTCTTTTAAAATTTTTGAGTCTTCCTTCCTCCCAGTACTTTTACTTTCAACTCTGCACTGGAAAGATGATTCAGAGAACTGACCTTATTCACTGAACTTGTTTTGGCTACAAACATTTGTAGAAAGAAAAATGTGTTTGGGAATTTAGGCACAACCTATGCCCAAGATGTTAGTAGCCAATGATGACATTTAAGTCCCAGCTTGAAATAAACATTGAAGCAAAATGTCTACTCCTAAAGGAATGTTCTTTTGCAAGATAATACTGATGGTGTAATCAAGATAGACTTTACCTAAAATTATATATTTTTTTGGTCTTTCCCTTTTCCTGTCCTGCCTCACCTGTTCATTGCAAATTTCTCTGGAAATATTTCCTTAATAAAGCACTTACATCCATATTCAATCTGAGGGTGTGCTTCTGTGCAACCTGATTTAAAACACTGCCTGTATCCTTACTCAGTATCTTAGCTCCTCTCCTACTCAATCATACAACAAATAGCAAGTCAAAGAGGAATTCCTCTATGTAAAAATGAATACACACACAGATCATCATCATGGAAACGGTAAGAACTACAGGGAACTTAGGACACCCAAACCTTAAGACACCCAAGATATAGACTCTCAGTGTTAGATACAAGAAAAATAAACCTGAACCTTAGTGAAATCAAGAATAATATCCTACCACCAATCTTGGTATGAATAGAAGTTTTTAAAAAAATTAGGAGACACTAACAAAATCCCATGCGTGTATGGGTTTGCAGTCAGAATTTGTGCTATGCAGGCAAACTTAAAACTTAAGAAAGAGAATTTAGCTTAAAGAAATCCTGAGCTAGTAGTGTTCTTAGTTGCCTAAATAAGAAAACACAAATACCCTCTGGAGAAAAGGACTATTGAGACAAGCCTGAAAGAATTCCCACAGAAAAACTTCTAAGGAATATGAATTAACTGTCAAAATTAACCTGATAATTAAAGCACAAAAATTATCATGAGGGGGAACCAACATAAATACAGATCACAAAGAAACTCCTAATTTTTTTAGGTATTTTAAAAGCCAGATATTGAATAGAAAACAAGTGTTGTATGTATTTTAAGAAATTTAAAAAAAAAGTGAAAGGCATTAATGAAAAGGAAGCTATGAAATTTTCTGCCATGATCTGATTGTGTCCCCAAGATTCACAGGTTAAAACCTTAACACCCAACATGATGGTATTAGAGGGTGGGACCTTTGGAAGATGATTAGATTATGAGAGTGGAGCCAATTAAATGAGATTAGAGTACTTATAAAAGAGACTCCACACATTTCCCTACTCTTTCTGCCATGTGAAGATACACCAAGAAGTCTGCAAGCTGGAAGAGGGCCACTGCCCATCCTTGCTGGCATTGTGGTTTTGGACTTCCAATGTCTAAAACTGTGAAAAATAAGCTACCCTACCTATGGTATTTTTTCATAGCAGCCTGAATGGACTAAGACAGAAGCTAAGTTGAAAATAATCAATCAGACATTCTAGAAATAAAATATGGAATATTCAGAAAGGACAGAAGAAACAATTATGGCCTGAAAGACAGAGCTATAAAACTATCCAAAATACAACACACAGAAACAAAGACATGGAGAATGTGAGAGAAAAAGGGAAATTGAAGCTGGAATATAGAGATCTAACATTTGTTTAACTGGAGTTCTGGAAGAGAGGATAAATAATAGCTGAAATATTTTCCATTAATCATAAATCCTCAGATTAAGCCCTATGAAATTTAGGCAGGTTAAGAAAAGTCATTACACCTGTACTTAAAAATAATACAACTGAAGTACACTGAAGGCAAAAAAAAAAAAAAAAAAAAAAAAAAAAAAGAAGAAAAGAAACAGGGTGCCTGAATACAATGGAATGTCATCAGTACGTTGAGAGAAGATAACTGTTAATCTTGAATTTCATACCCAGCAAAATTATTTTTAAGTAACTATTAAACTTGAGTTCTGTACCCAGAAAATGTAGATAATCAAGAGCAAGGGAAATTTATAACATTTTTTCTCATCATAAACAGTATATTCCCCTGCACATACACAGTCATAGCATTCACTAAAGAAAATTTTCATGAAGGTAACATGAAAGAACTAATGGAAAGAGAAAAAATAAGCAAAGAAAATGGTGAATGTAAAACTATGTAAAACAACTATTTCCTATGAAAAAAATAATTCTGTCTTATGGAGTAAAATAAGGTTAAAAAATAAAAACAATGGCATAGAAGTTGAAAAGTGAGTGATTGGTAATATAAATATCTTTGCAGAGTTTGAGAGTACATTAAAAAGAAGGTTGTTTTTCTTATTTTAATAAGAAAAAGTTGACATCCCTTGGGTACCAATCAAAGAAAATAGAACATGTAAATTTCAAATTGGTACAGAGGAAAAGAAAATGAGAAATACAATAAAAATGTAGGCCAAAAATAGAGGAAAATAAATTGAAAAGTTTGTATAAATAAAAGTATTGAAATGGTTTTAAAATGAATATAAATTTATTAGAAATTACAATAATATAAACTGATCAAATACTCCAGCTGAAAGATAAAGATTAAGTTGGATATAAACAAAAACTCAAATATAACTGTATCCCATTTACAAGTGATGCATCTAAAATATACTAAGGCAAATAACATGCATGAAAGGTCACTATACACTAATGAAATATTCAATTCACCAAGAATATACAGTAATACCCCACTTATGCAATCTAACACTGCCTAAATATATAAACCATCATACTGGGAGAGTTAGATACCATTCTTTCAGTAATTCATAAATTACATAGGCAAAATAGGTGAATAATTTTATGGTAGAATTGAATTGCAAAATTAGCTACATTGATCCAATTAATATTCATGGAATGTTGCACCCAAGAAATGATTAATACATATTATTATCAAGTACTCAGAGAACATTTATGAAAATTAATTACATATTGGAACATGAAACAAATTTAAAGACACATTTAAAAAACTGGTTTTATACAGACCATATTCTGTGATCCTAATGAATGTTAGAACTGAACAATAAAAATGTCACTAGAAACATTCTTATTTTTTAGAAACTAAAAATCTAATGTCTTAACATACATTAGAGAATAATTCATTATGGGGGCACATGAGTGGCTCAGTTGGTTAAGTATCTGACTCTTGATTTTGGCTCAGGTCATGATCTCACAGTCATGAAATTGAGCCCCCTGTTTGGGTTACTTGCTGACAACATGGACCCTGCTTGGGATTCTCTCTCCCTCTGTCTTTGCCCCTCCCCTGCTCATGTGTTTTTTTTTTTCTCTCTCTCTCTCAAAATAAATAAGCATTTAAAAAAATAAAATAATAAAATAATATGCTTAGAACTAAATGATGCTCCTGCCATATATCAAAATTGTTGAAATAGTTATAGTGGAACTTGGATGGAAATTTGTAGATATAAATATTAAAAGAAAAAAATCTGAAAGAATTACCTAAGTATCCAAATTGAGATTTTTTTCTTGCCTTGGGAGTGGAGGGATAAAAGTGGGAGAAAGAGTCAACAGCAAAATAAAACAAAAAGAAAAATCATAAAGACAAGAGCAGAAGAGCATGATAAACTTGTAGCAAGATTTATCAAGAATAAAAGCAAATGCTCAAAAAATTGATATTCGGATATTAAGGAGACATAACCACAGTTAGTTCAGAGATTAAAAAATTAGTGAATGGTCATGATGAAGAGCTTTACGCTAATACTTTGAAAACTTGTGAAATGGACAAGTGTCTAAGAAAACATAACTTATCAAATCTATCTCAATAAGAAATAGAAAATGCAACGGTTCTACAACCATGAAAAAAATGATCAGTGGATAAAATTCTTTTCATAGAAAAGCATCTTACAGAATGCTCTATGGCATATTGTATCAAATATTGAAAGAATGAGTAAATCAAATGTTACAAAATTAATAGTAGTAGTGGGAGTAGTAGTGCTCTGGAATGCATTTTATGAAGTTCACATAATCCTGATTCCAAAACCTAAGAAAGATGACAGGCCTAGAAATATATTAGCTAAATTCACATGTGAATATAGATCCAAACACTTTAATTAAAATATTGATAAACTATCTGTAATGAATAAAAGAACATAATGGATTATGACTGCTTAGGATTTTCTCAGAAATATGATGTTGGAACTCTAGATTTAGATTTGCCATTTAGATTTAATATCTGGATTAGTATTTAGATTAGGAAATATATTGAAATAATCCACCCTATTAAAGTATAAAAGCCATACATTAAGTCAATAATTTCATGAATAGCATTAGAAAAAATTTAATATCTATTCATGATGGGAAAAATATTATCAAAACAAAAATAAAAGGAATAAAACAATCTTCCTTAACATAATAAAGGATATAATTAAATCCCTAAACAAATATTCTTAATGGAGAAATATTGAAAGCAATTTCTTCAAGATCAGGACAAAGAAGAGAGTACACATTATCCCCACTTCTAGTTCATGTTATATTGGTAATTCTAGCCATGCCTATAAAGCATAATAAAATTTTTAATGAAAGAATGAATTAATTAACTGAATAGGCTTGAAGTGAAAGAATCAAAATTATATATTTGCAGATGATTTGATTATCTATGAAAAATCTAATATAGAAATAGAATTATTAAAACTATTTACTATGGTTGCTATATATAGTCAATGTAAAAAATCAGTTGGCATTTTATAGAACACAAATAAATATGTAAGATGAATTAAGTGCTGTATTTTGATAAATCACTAACAAATAAAAATATTTTGAAACAATTGTAATCAAAGAGTTTCAAGACACCTATGAAAAATGTAAATTTGCATCAAATTATGTTAAAGAAAAGCTAATTAAATAGTGAGATCATGTTTATGGATAAAATTACTCAATATCCATAAGATGTCAATTCTTCCCCTATAAGTGATCTATAATCCAGCACAATTACAATCAAAATTCCATGTCATTATTTTGTTGATTGTGATAAGCTGAATCTTAAATTTATGGAAGAATGGAAGGCACAAATTAGTAGAATCTTCCAAATAAGAAAAAGAAGGGGGTATTTTATATATTTTGAATTAATGGCAGCTGTTACTATTTTTAAGAGACATATCTCCTGTATTGCTTATTCACAAAAATTCAGAAGAACATGGTTCTGGAAGGAGGGCACCAAGTACAAGCCTTTTGTCTAGACTACTCAGCAGGTTTTGTGGGAAGGTAACTTTGCCTTTTATAGAGCAGCAGACACCAAATACTGCCATTATGTTGTCTACTTATGAGTTAATTGTGTACTTGTTAGAAGACCATAGTCAGTAACAGGCCAGAAAATTGTGCTCTAGAAGAATAACAATGAAAAAAATCTAGAATAAAAAAAAAAAAAAAGGTTCTCAGGCCTTTAGAGTCAGGATGAATTATGCTACCAACATTCTTGGTTCTCCAGCTTCCAAAGGGCAGACTGTGAGACTTCTTGGCCTCCATAACCATGTGAGTCATGTCCTATAATAAATTTCCTTTAATATATTTATCTATATATCCTATTAGTTTTGTTTTTCTGGAGAAATCTAACACATCCAAAAGATAGTATATATTGGTATATGTTCTGTGGGCACTTGAAAACAATTTGTATTCCACTATTGTCAGGTAGAGTGTTGTATAAATATTGATTAGATCCTTTTGGTTGATGGCATGTTGAGTTCTATATTGTTGCTGATTTTCTGTCTCATTGTTTTATTAATGTTGACAGAGGTATGTTCAAATCTCCAACTCTAATTGTAGATTTGTCTATTTCTCCTTTTAGTACTATCAGGTTTTGTTTCACATATTTTGCAGCTTTTTTGTTTTGTACATTCACATTTAGGATTGCTATGTCTTTTTTGTGGTTGATTTTTTTTTTACATTTTTATCATTGTATAATTTCTCCCTCTATCCATGATAATTTACTTTGCTCTAAATTCTACTTTATCTGATATTAATATAGCCACTCCTGCTTTCCCTTGATTAATGTTTGCATGACACATCATTTACCATCTTTTTACTTTCAACCTGCCAATGTGGTTGTTATAGTTGAAGTAAGTTTCTTTGGGTAATATATTGGGTTGCATTATGTTTTTTTATAATTCACTTTGCTAATCTCTGTCTTTAATTGGTATGTTTAGGCAATTTATATTTAATGTAATTATTGATCCATAAGGACTTAAGTTTGCTGTTTTAATTTTATTTCCATTTTTCCTCTCTGTTTTTGTTCTTTTTTTTCTGTCTTCCAATGGGTTATTTGAACTTTTTTTCTAAATTCCATTTTGACTTCCTCACTGTTTTTTACTGTATCTCTTTCTATAGCCTATATAGTGGTTGCTCTGGGTATTACATTATATATACATAACTTACACAGTCTAAATTTTTGTTGGCTCCCTCTGGTGTTTCCAAACTATTGGTTTCTCTGGTTCCATGTCTGGGCTATATTAGTGAAAGGAAAAGCCAGGAAATTTACTACTTCTTTGAATCTTGAGGTGTCTAAGTAGTCTGCTTTCTTTACTCCACCTTTTCAGGTTTTGTTATGTTTGTTTTATATATGATGTTCATAGTTTGTGCCTTTTGACCACCCTCACCCATTTTGCCCCTTCCATTTTTAAGGCAGCAAATATAGCACTCTGACCTCTGCTTCTAGTTTTGCATTTTTTTTCTCAGACTCTTACTCCCCTGCCTCCCTCTTTCACTTACAGGAATTATTCTCATTACATTGGCCTCTCCCAGATAATCCAGAATAATCTTCCCATCTCAAGATGAGCAGTTAATCACAGCTTTAAATTATTATTTGCTATGAGAAGGTAACATATTCACACGTACTGGAAATTAAGATATGGACCTCTTTAGAAGGTTATTTTTCAGCATATCACTAAAAGCTTTATTTGGAAGAGCTTTCTCCTCTCACTTTTAAGCCATAAATATATTTAATATAGTTTTGAATCAAGTAAATTTGGGATTTTTCTTGGCTAAACAACTAAAATTTTTGTTGTTGTTGTTGTTTAATAAAAAAACAGATGTAGCAAAATCCTTTCTATGCTAATGCCAATGGCTTAGTGTCTTCTTATGATGGGTCCTTTAAAAGGGAATATTAAATGCATAATTTCCTGGAGATATACAGGGGTTTTTTTTGTTTGTTTGTTTTTGTTTTTACTTGTAAGATTTATTTTTGTGCAAAATCCATTAAAATTTCTTTCTTCTTTTGTCAAACATCATGGAGATGGCTATATGTACTGGTTATGTAGTAGTGTATTACATGTATCTAGAACACAACCCACTTTCTTGACATGTGTCCAACATGTTATGAAGTCTTTTGCTCTCACAAATGCTCCAAATGACTAGTTTGCCACCTTACCTGAAAAAAAATCTCATTTATTATAAATGGGCATAACGAGTTACAGAATTCTACATTGATCTCAAGAAATCAGAGATCTTGACATATACTTACCTCAAAGGTGACAAAAACATATTTGTTAATTTGTCCATTTGTCATTTATTAACAGTCATCAGGCATTCACCATATTCCATGATGAAAAGTAGGTATGTAGTGTGCACGGGTTTGGAAAAATATGGGTCTTGCCCCTCAGGATCAGAGTTTAGTAGAAACAGAGTGGGAAGACAAGGAATAGACGCAACCTATTTGGAAAAGAGGATGAGAGGAGACTCAGAAAGGCTTCCACGAGTTGGTCTTATTCTTAAAGAAAGAATAGAAGTGAGATGCTGGCTAGGAGAATAGTTATAAAGGGAGAAGTTGGCCAAGTGATTATTCAGCGAACAGAAGAGAAGAGGAAAATCATTCCAAAGACAGATGGCATAGGAAAAGGCAAGAAATTTCGGAGGTAAGTTCTGAAGAGCTCTAAGAGATTTAATAATTTGGAGTGGGCATGTGAGGCAAGGAGTGGCAGGAGATGAGCCTGCAGAAGTATTTAGGGCTGGATCAGGGAAAATAATATCTTAATTACTATATTCCCTATAGAAAACACAGAATCATTAAAGCTTTTTTGAGCTTTCCAAACAGCGCATTACTCTTCCTTGAGACAATTAGACCTGAGGTTAGTGATCCAAAGGGCTCAGTTTACCCAACATAGTTTATGTTTATAACCACTGTCCCAGCATAATCATTATTAGTGCCCACTTTCCCTCTCAAAAGTGTCCTGGTTTGACTTATAACATTTAGACAATTGCATTATTTACTAAAGAAACACAAAAGCATTACACAACTAATGGTGTGTCTCATTTTATTCCTTTTTATAATCCCTGCCATCTGAGACTGAAACTCTGAAAACAAAGTTGGATTGATCTTTAGTGAAGGAAGTTGGACAACTCACTATACCTCCCTACCCACAGATTCTTCATTTGGGGAGTAGCTATAATAATACTCATCTTATGGCATTATTTTAAGAATTAAAAGAATAAGCATACATAAAACATTTATAGCAGTGTTTGGCATAAAATAAGCACTATATACAATGTTATATTATTGCTAAATGGTTTGCCTATCCTAAATTCTCAACTCTTGATTTTAGATGCTGTGTAATACCCAGATAGTCCATGAGGTGTCAGCTCCTGCAGAAGGTCACAACTTTCCCTGCTAAAACTGGTAACAACATTGCCATCAAATACCATTACACTTGACCCATATCCTCCAGTGTCATTTCTCCCACTAATATGTGGGCTCCCCACAGGCAGGGAAAAATCTACTTTTTACTCAAACTTACATCCTTAGAGCCCTACACAACAGTGCCTGGAAAATAGCAGATGCTAAATGGATGTTTTTGAAAGAAGTAAAGAATGAATGAGTTGATTCTATTCTTTTTTGTGATAGAAGGAGTTTCTTAGAGGATTATCTGTAACCTGGGTTCTCTGTGTTTTTTTTCTGATGTGCTAAACTATCTGAATGATACCTCATATCACTTTTAGTAAATTGCCTTAGGCCAGTGGTCTCAATCAGGAACTATTTTGCCACCCACGGGACATTTGGCAATGTCTGGAGACAGTTTTGGTTGTCACATTTGGAGGAGTGTTACTGGCATCTAGTGGGTATAAGTCAGGGATGCTGCTTAGCATCCTACAATGTACAAGGCAGCTTCCAAAGAATTATCTGGCCCCAAATGTCAATATGCTAAGTTTGAGAAACCTTGATAGATCTATGGATATAGCACATAATTTGCATGACCTTACCACATCTTTTTGATACAGCTCTGATATAAGTTTAATATCATTGCCCCACTTTAAACCCAAATGATATTTCTGCTTGTTTGTTTGTTTGCCTGAGGAATTTATTTCCCAAAGTCTAAGAAACTTGTTTAGCCCAAAATTATGTGTACTGGGCAACCTGGAAGTGGGAGGAAATTAGCAGTTTTAGAGGAGAGTGTTACACAATGTGGGATAGAAGTTGGAGGATAAATGACTTAGCATCCAAATATTTCATAAGGAAATTTTTTACCTCCTTCTTAATGGTTGTTCAGATGCTTCCCTGTGGGATTGAGACTCAGTTGCCCCAAGCAGTAACCTGCATACTTCATTGGCTTTTTCTCCTTTCTACTCTTGCACTCCTTGCTCCATCATTCCCACTCCCAGATAAACTACTTGTACTCAAGTCCCTGTCTTGGCTCTGCTTTTGGATGAACCCAAAGCTAGGCAATAGATCTTCCTTTAAAATACAAGTAACCATTCCCAGAAGTAATAGGGCAGGGATATGAAAACTCAGCTATTCCAAATCTGCTGTTTGATATACTAAAATATAATAGTGACATGAAAGAGTCAAACTGTACAGGTTGCTGTGGGTCAATTTCAGTGATGTCAGTCATTTATCTGACTAAGGAATAAGAAACGAAGGTTCATGTGCCCTGAGTACAGAGGCACTGCTAGAATAATTACTAATTTAGAATTGGTATCTACCATTCTTGCGTACTCCTTATATCTTACTTTCCTTTGACCTGAGTAGAGTGTGAGATATGGGGCAAAGAAAAAGACCCAGCTATTATAATAATCAGGGGAAAGAGGAGATGAGAAAATCGGTATTCATTTACAGTATTTTCTACTGTGCAGATGTCATAGATGCTCTTTGAATCACTGCACAAATTCATAGACTCTGTCATTCAGTGGAGAGCATAAATGAAACCCTATTGAAGGCATTATATTGTGACAAAGGACACAGAGAAATGAGGAAGACATATAAGTCCTCTAGAGCAAGACAGAATCCACATGTGAAGTCTCATAGTATAAATTTATGCATAATTTTCCTAAAGGTTGGTAAGAGTTGCCTTAGCAGGTAGAGTTAGCTGGGGACCTTGCAATATTGTGATCCTGACATCCAAAAGCTTTCAGGGTTCAATGCAATCAGTCATATGAGTGCCTACCTACAATATTATTCTGCCTAGAATTCTTCATGCATTATATATAGGTTAAAAGAGGTTGCCATAAATAGTAGGTTCATAGAAAGGACAGATTGAACGTTTGAACTCTTTGCAAAAGAAAAAACAAGTGAGAGAGACAGAGAGACCATTTTTCACTTTCTTCCTGGACTCCCCATCACCCCTCTAATGCAGGAGACTGCAGAAGCAACATTAGTTCAACATTAAAATCCAATAAGCCTTTTTCTTGATTCTAGTCTGACAGGTCTCCTGCATGGCATAGAAGCCACAAGGCTGAATGAACGGGTTTCTAAACAAATTTGGGTCAGATGTTGCTTTTGCTTGACTTACTTAAGATTGATTGGTAATTAAGTGATTTAAAATTGGTACTTTCCTAGTGGAACAAGCTTGGGGCAGGGCTTTTCAGGTTTTTTGAGACCTTCAGAGGATTGCGAGTAAAAAAAAATAAAAGTAAAGAGAAATAAATGTTTTAAAGAGTCTTGGTGTTAAAAGAAGAATGGGATGTGGTTTACCTTTCTGAACATATCTGAAGCATGGGGCAGATACATTTAATGATGGAAAATCACTCCATCATTGGAATTATTGGAGGTAATAAGTGACTTCTCTTCTGAAGAATGAAGAAAAATAAATGTGCATCCACCCTCTCCCTCAGTCAAAATCAGTGATTTATGGACCGACCATCCTATGTGGGATTGAATTGACTCTCTGGTGGCCTAGATAATGTTTGGTGAGTGCCTAGATAATGTTTGATAAGTGCAGAGGCTGAAGTAAGGGAAAATGGAGCCTGGGAAGAAGCCTAAGTGGGAGTCCTGGGTGGGCAGGTCATCTCAAGGTGAGACTAAATAGATTGTGGAGAAGATTATTCAGGACTCAATAGAGTATTACTAAGCATTACTAAAAATCGCAGTTAAAGTAACCCCTTTTGCACACATGTGAAAATGTAGAAATTTGTGCATAACTAGCTTGTATTAAATATAATGGAAATTATAAATGTCACAAAATATGTGTTTACTTGTTTATCTCAACCCTGAACATACGCACTCTGATAATTCTACTGTATCTATTCCAAGATGACAGGTGTTATTTAATTTTATTTCTCTAGAATCTGATGCAAACTTCTATAGAACTTGGTGTAAGCTTACATCTTCAAAATATGTAGGCCCAATCAGAAGACATTGTTGTCGTTGTTTAGGGGGAGCAAGGGTATAGAGAGTTTTATTTGGTTTTATATTTTGAGGTTCCTGGATACATCAAAAGTATTTCTAATGCATACATTAATTTAATGAATGTTTCTGGAAAATAAATAGATGTAAGATGCTGAAACAAGACAACCCATCAATCAGACAGGAATCCTGTCTTTAGAAAGCTTATATATTCTATAGGTAATAAGATGATACTGACTCTGTAAAGTGAAACATTATAGGGTGAAAAAGTACAAATTATTTATTAGTTGGATTAAGTAGATACTTTTACATGGAAGAAACATCAGGGAAAGCACTGGGAAATAGACAAAATTTGAGCTGAAATTGGAGGGTTGGTGGGATTTGAATTGGTAGGGAGTGGACGTACTGTGTGAAGAGTTGGAAATCAGAGCCCATGTGCAGGGAAGAGTAGGGATAGGTACACAAAGCATCAGGTGACTAGGTGCAATGTACAGACTGTGGAGGAAAATAAAGGAATAAGGAGGGAGAGATTGTCTATGGTTTAGATAGTCAAGGGCCTTAAGTGGCAGTTTGAGAGCCTGAAGCTTTGTGCAGTAATCAAGGGAGACTTACTGAGGACTGATGAACTGAGTTATGCCCAAGATAGATTAATTTGGTAATGGGATTTAAGATGGATTCAACCAGGGAGACTGGAGTTAGGCAGTCTGAACTGCATTGAAAGTGTGTCGGGAGAGAGGTACAATGAGCTGGAAGCACTGGCTCGGGAGTGGAGGAGAAAGATGAGAGAGCAGTTGTTTCAGACATGCTGGATTCAAGTACCACAACCAAGTGCTTCAATGGAGATGACCTAATTTTCAGATACTGTGAATACCCATCATTATGCAAAGATACTATATGTAATGACACTTGTCAAAAAGTGAGTTTCTTAATTTCACTAAGTTCTATGTTATCCTTAAGAATTACTTTCATGCTCTAAACAAGTATTTTTCAACCTGGGCTATACATTTAAATCTACTGAGGTGTTCTTAAAACTGAGAAAGCCTGGAGAACCACCCCATACTTACTTGAGATGGGGCCAGGAATCTGTATCTGCAATGTTCCAGAGCCCATCAAGATGTGTATCCCAGCAGAATTGGATAATAATGCTCACTTTGTAAGTTTCCACTCCCATGTGGAAAGCAGTCCTATATTATGTGCTGCCTGGGTCTGCAGAAAGGGGCAGTAATTAATGCAATCACAGATACATAAGTTGGGTGATTCATAGAACATTTTTGAATTTTATGAGATCCTTAAAATAGTGTATGGCTATGCATTTTGAGAGGTTTATTTTCCCCTTTCTTTACTAGTTGGTGACTAGCATTATTCTTGAAAATTCATTTTTGAGTGCTTATTTTTGACTTATTATTTAAATCCTCACTATCATTTGATTAGTTGGATTTAGAAAATGCTTCTGAGTGTTCGTCTGAAGCTGGTTTTTTGGCTTCCAGTGTGTTTATTGAAAAGTGTTTTAAGAAGAGGAGCAGAGAGCACTCTGAAAAAGGCTGTCATACTATGTGAATTGCAACTGTGTCTAAAAATACTAAATTTGAAATACAATCTAAAAAATCATTTATCTTGAAGTAAAGTTTAACAAAGAATCTATAATCAACCACTTTTATATTTCTGTGATATGTAGGCTATTTAATTTTGAGGGAGAGAGGGAGAGAGAGAGAGAGAGAGGGAGAGAAAGAGAGAGAGAGAGAGAGAGAGAGAGAGAGAGAGAGAATCCCAAGCAGGCTTGGCACTATCAGAGGGGAGCCCAATGTGAGGTTCAAACCCATGAGCCACAAAATCATGACCTGAGCCAAAGTGAAACACTTAACCAAGTCACCCAGACACCCCTCAAATTCTTTTCCCAGTTTGTTGCTCATCTTTTTCCTTTATATGTTTTCAATGAGAATTAAAAAGAGAGCTTTGTGTAGTCATCTGATGTGAGACAGAAGGACAGGTTTCAGAATTGAGATAGCAAAATAGATTTATGTCAGGAGAGAAGCAGGCCCTGACCACTTTGTTTGAACCCTGAACCAAAGTATGCCTAAATGTCATCCTTGAAATATTCAGATTCTAGTAGATTCCATTTATTTATTTAGTTATTTATTTATTCATTCATTCATTCATTTATTGAGACTGTTTGCACATGTGAGTGAGAAAGGGGCAGAAGGGGAAGAAGAGAGAGAATATTAGGCAGGCTCTGTGCTGAGTGAAGAGCCTGATGTGGGGCTGGATCTCATGACCTGAGTCTAGATGAAGAGTCAGAGGCTTAACCCACTCTTCCCCCAACCCAGGTGCCCCTCCATTTTTTTATTACAGCCCATCCAGTTTAGGTTTTCTCTTAATTGCAGCTTGTATTGTTATAATGGACAGTGATATCTATTAGCTAGGATTTTACTTACAGTGTTACATGTCACCAAGTTCAAATTACTATACAGTTGTTAAATAAAAACCCAACTAACTTTTATTTGTCTCATTTCAAGATCTGGTGATTTTTCTCTCACAATCCCTCAGGATTCTTCATTATTTTTCCAAGCATGTTTCTTACTTGCCTTGAATGTAGGCAACTCTTGAATGTAGGTCTTTGTGAGCCAGAACAAACTTCTCCCTTAGGGATTCTGAGAGGTAAAAAAAAAAAAAAAAAAAAAAAATGCATTTCACATTTCTGCTCTGAAGGACGTTTTCTTCAAGATGAATTGGTAACCTTCAAATATTGGATGACTGACTTTTCCGGCCTAATTTAGAAAAGAATGACTTCAAATCCCATGAAAAAGACATCGCCTACCAAAAGACCCCTCTGGTGGGCCAGTCTCTCCCCTTGGACTCTGGATCTCAATCCTCCTCGCCTTGTTAAGGGCTTTGTTCCTTCATTTGTTTCATCTCTTCTATCCCAGTAGTCTCTGCTCTATTGTTTTCTTATTTCTATAAACAAAGAAACATGCTTTAGAATCTCTCATTAAGAAAAAAACAAAACCTAACAAGCAAAACAAAACAAAGTCCCTTTTCTCCTTATGTCCCTCTGGCTATATTCCCATTTCTTTGCTCTCCTTTTAGAGCAATATTTTTCAAAACAGTTTCCTATGAGCAATGTTTCCAGGTCCTTCCCTGTCAGTCAAGTCCTAATCACTCCACTGAAAGTGTTCTCACCCATGGCCATTTTTCTGTCCTTGTCCAACCAACCTCTTCAGTTTCTCCTTGATAAAGGATGTTCCTCTCTTGGCTCATATGACACCATGCCCTCTCCCTGGCTTTCATTTGATTATTTTAATTGACTCATTTTTCCTCTTTTATTACTTGCCTAATAGAGGAATGCCTCACAGAATAATACAGAGCCCTTAATTATCTCCACTTATACCCCTAAGGTGATCCATTTCTCACCATATGTTGACCAGTATCTGCATGAAATTCTTATCTCCAGCTGAGATTTCTCCATTACACTAGAAGTACAGGTTACAAACTTGTCTACTAAATGTCTACACTTGGATCTTTCAAGACCATTTCAAATTTAACACAAGCAAAACTTATTTTGAAACTTTTCCAGAAAGCACTTTCTCCCTTATTCTTCCTCATCTGTTTTAAGAGTGCCATTATACTTAAATGGCCAAAATTTGTGGCCAAATCATAAACCTGAAATAACATCCTTGATTCTTCTCTTTACCTCATTCGCAACATCAGATTTATTGACAATTCATGAATGTCTCCACAAAATATACCTTGAACTTGCCCTTTCCTCTTGACAATTACTCTTATGATCATATTTTCAGGAACAATCATATCTCAAGACAGTTTCTATAGCTTCCTAATTGGTCTTTCACATTTACTCCACCATGTTTCATTTTCTTCATAATGACCAGACTGGTATTTTTTTCCAACACAAGTAAAACCATATCATTTCCCTGTTTGAAAGCTGTCAGTGACCCCCCACTCATTTTAGAAGAAAACTGAAACTCCTTTTCTTGGTCCACTTGGCCCTGCTTGCCTGGTCTCTCTCCTTTTTTCACCTCATGGTAGTCTCTCCCTCTTCTGGTCATGTCCTTTATGACTTCAGAGACTTTGCATTTTCCAGATGCTTTGCCTGGATTCTAGTGCCATCTTGCCATACTTCATTCTTACAAGGCTGACTCTTTCTCATCTTTCAGGTTTCATCAAAACCCACAGCCACTTCATCTCAATTAGTTCACCTGAACACTTGATTTTTCTATCACCCTATTTCCTTTTTTAAAAAAATTAAAAAAAATTTATTTTTGAGAGGGGGTGAAACAGAGAAAGGGAGACAGACTATCAGAAACAAGCTCTACACTGACAGCAGAGAGCCCAATGCAGGATTCAAATTCACAGACTGTGAGATCATGACCTGAGCCAAAATTGGATGCTGAACCCACTGAGCCACCAAGATGCCCCTCACCCTACTTTCTTATGTTAATTATAACACTTGCCACAAATCTAGAATTATTAATACGCTTGCCTAGTGCATTGTAGATACTTAATAAATATTTGTTGAATGAATTAATGGCAATGATTTACTAGAATTAAAAAGAAAAGAGGTATATATGTAAATTATCAGTTTCACACTGGCATGGATTTCTTCACAAAGCTGTCATTTCTTTCCACGGGACTATTTACCCAGTTTCTAGATCATAACCTTGAGGGGTATTATAAGGTGCTTGCCTCTATTTTGTAAGAGGTTGGACAAAAAAGTGAAAGTTCGGATGAACTAATCTACATAACTAAAATACTAACAAAAATGTTTGAATGACAAAATCCTATTGCTCAAAAAGTAAATAAGCAAGCAAAGTAAGGAAATAAGGAAAATTTTACTTGACAATAATTTTTACACCTGTTTTGAACCTGCCAAATCTCATTTGGTTCTCTGGAAACCAGCTGGTACTAAGGTAGTCCCAGAGCCAGGTGCCACAAGCCAGGGACAATGGATTGGTATCCCCCATTCAAAAGCTAACTGACAACTACATAAATTAAGGTACATCTCCTTAAACTGTCCTATTCTTTCAACATTTTCCCTTAGAAATGTTTGCTAATATATTTCAGATTCTGGCTGCAATTTTCTTGACATACGGCTCTTATTTAAGCCATTTGTACATAGTTTTTCTTTTTAATTTGCTCCAATTCCTCCATCAAGAAAACGAACCTCAAAATTATAAAACATGATGATCTGATAAGAGAAAGTTAAAGTGTTTATGAGCTCTCGAGGTTATTTTGGGTCTGCATCTGCAGTCAGTCTAGAAATGTGTATAGTTACAAGTTAATTTAAAGAAATTTGGAAGGTAGTCAAAAATGTTCCATGAATCACCAAACTTGAATTCTCATTTTATTAAACACAGTGACACTCACCTTAATAAATGTCCAAATGTGCCACCATGGATCCATGATACCATTCACACCTTTATGAGTAAACACAAATATGGAGAATTGCCATACAGGAATAATGAGAACTCATTACCAAAAATCAAACAAGGCCATTCTTAGCCATACAATGTATTGATATAAAACAAGTAAAAGACTCATGGCTAGGGCAAATTAGACACATACAATAGCAGAGCAAAATAAATATTCAAAGTTGTTGTTCATTGTACCAGGAAGTTCCAAGTTTGTGTGCTAAGTTATTTATTCTAGTGCTTTAAGCCAAGCCCCAGATAATGAGCAGCTAAAGGAATATGACTTATTCATATTTACATCAGAGATACATGACAAAGCTCTTTGGCATACGGTAGCAGTTTTTGGAATTAAAGAAACATTAGTTGTCAAACCCTCATTTTTTGATAAATAATAAAATTTTACAGTTACTACTTTTAGCTTGAATGATAATGGCTATCATTTGTGCTATTTGTTTGGTTTTAGATTGTGTCCTTTTAGAAAGAGGCTATATGAAATTCTGGAAAGCAGTGAGCAGATCCTTTTGACGGATCCTTTGACAGATCCTTTTCTTACTCTAAATGTACTAGTCTTGCAATACTAGTCTTTACTTCTCTGTTTGTTTGCTTTATGAATTGATAGTATGATAAAAAATACAGTACACATGAAGGTAAACATAGATCTGTTTTAATAAATATTATTGTAAATGTCAGACAAAGGAAAATGGCATATCTCAAGAAATTTCTGATGATAAAGCTTTAAGAAGATTTTAAACTTCTAACTAATCTGAAATTTAGAAATGTCTTTTACTCATATTAACCTCATAAATCACATTAGAGATCAGGGTAATAAGGATGAACAAAATCATCCCTAATTTTGATATATTACCTAGGAATGTGGATAGGTATATATTAGATAGGAAGAAGAAATAACAGTCACAATGAAGCTGTTTGAGGTTTTTTGTGTTTTTCTTTAAAATTTTTACACTTATTTATTTATTTATTTATTTTTGAGAGAGAGAGAGAGAGAGAGAGAGAGAGACAGAGCACAAGCAGGGGATGGGCAGAGAGAGAGAGGGAGACACAGAATTGAAAGACAGTCTCCAGGCTCTGAGCTGTCAGCACAGAGCCCCACGCGGGGCTCAAACTCAGAAACCGCGAGATCATGACATGAGCCGAAGTCGGATGCTCAACTCATGTGCCCCAGTTTTTTGTGGTTTTCTTAAGAGATAGTGTGAGCTGGGAAGAGGAACAGAGGAGAGGGAGAGAGAGAATCTTAAGCAGGATCCACACCCAACATGGAACAACTTGCAGGGCTGGACTAGAGTTCAATATCACGACTGTGAGATCATGACCTGAGCTGAAATAAAGTCAGATGCTTAACCAAGTGAGCCACCCAAGTGCCCCTGAAGCTGTTTGTAAATAAAGCATAGATGTACATCAAGAAATAAAACAACAACATAGTGATTTTTATGGATGCTAGCAAGGCAAATTCCTGTTCGAAGATAAACTGCTGCTTGGGGACTAGACCTGGTCTATGTGTGGTATTTTTTTTTAATTATTATTTTGCTTTTTACTTTTTCTATATTGGGACAATAGTCTCTCTGTCCATGCTTATCACTGTAATGAAGGAAGATTAGAAGGCTTCTAAACTTAAGAAGGGAGTTGGGAGAAATTTGTTATTTAGATCAGGGAGATATAATCAGATTTAAATTATTGAGTAATAGATAAAGCTGAAATTTTCTGTGAGGCATTGCAAATTATCACCAGGTGTTTCTGCTTTTAAAGTTAGTCTAGATTTTATCTTAAATGTGATATGCAAATAATGGTAGGGATTTATTATTATTAGCATTAACATAATAGAGATATTGGTGCAGACTAATTTAAATGCATGCTATTTAATGACCTTACAGATATTTCTGCTCATTAGAAACCTAACTGCCCCCAACCAGCACGAACAGTGTCTGTCTTCACCCAGTGGCAATGAATGGAACGATTAACACAGTTCTGAAAATGGCATGGATTTTAGGAAGGTGATTTTATTCAAGAAAGCATAAAAAACGTCTGTCATTATAAACAATGCTTTGATTAAGGAATTTGTTGTATTTGTATCATTTAAAAACGAAGATTTAAAATCATCAACTCATTAGAAAAATTTTGTTTACAACAGAAAGTATTATAGCTAGCAGCTTATAAGGAAGAGGTCATGAGAAACTACTGTGAGTTCTAAATGATATGTCACTGCATTCTCTGTGCATCCAATACAGCATACAAGTTCTGCCCAGGTATGGGTTTAGCATATGTCTTGGCCTCATCCTTATGGATTCTTATCCAACAGTTCCAGGCGAAACCTGGACATTTACACAAGTGCTCAATAGGCTTCTGGTTTTGGTTCTTGAAGGAAGATGTATTGAGAAGCATAGATTTAAAATACCCTCCTCACCAGCAAAGACCTGGAAGGTGCCTCCATAAGATGTTTCTCATGCTCTGCTGAATTTCCCCCCTTTCCCACATGTTCATCTTTACGCTCTTTGCAGATCTTTGCAGATCACCTTCACAAGTAAACCCTTCTTCCCAGTGCTATCTGTCCTTTCCAGTAATATTGCTTCAGCACATCAAACTATATGCATTTTATTTTGTATTGCTCCTAACTAATTTATAAGGGAATGGAACTCCTTTTTTTTCTTTTCATGTATTTTTTTAAGTTGGTGTAAAAGATACCATGAAGTATACTTGGTGCACCCTATACATATTTATATGTATATATTATAATGTATATATTGAAATGAATACATAAAAACAACTCATCATTTGGGCTATCTCTGTATAAACATGGCTCTGGCGGGGCTCCTGAGTGGCTCAGTCTGTTGGGTGACTGACTTTGGCTCAGGTCATGATCTCGCGGTTTGCGAGTTCGAGCCCTGCGTCTGTGCTGACAGGTCTGAGCCTGGAGCCTGCTTGGGACTCTGTGTCTCCCTCTCTTTCTGCCCCTCCCCTGCTCATGTTCTGTCTCTCTCTGTCTCTCAATAACAAATAAATGTTAAAAAAAATTTAAATATGGCTCTGGCTTTAAAAGAATGTGAAACACATGGAAAACATCATTTTGTAGGACCTGTGTTCTTCCTCTCTGTGCCCTACTTCATCATCATTTTGCATTCTCTGCATAATTTTTAGGAACATAAATTCTTGGCAGATATCCTGGTTTATAACTTAAGTAACAAGTGTCTGAGAGTCCAGAGTCATTAGTATCTATTGTGTAAATCTATATTTAGTATCATAAAATCTAATGGAATCCCAAATTACTGATCATAAGAAATAGCTGATTTTTAAACACTGAAAGTAAAACATCATGCTAAGTGCTTTAATTATTTTTTCCTTGAAACGGATGGTTTTATTATATCTGACACTGTTAAGAAAAATGAATTCTTTGGGGAACTAAAATCTGAAAGAGCTGCACATTTTAAGTGCTTTCTCTTTGGGTGAAGATTTATTTTATTTTAATGTGGGACCACTTAGTGAGTGAGGAGGTTGTAAAAGACTTTTGTGTGCACATTAAAATTTTACATGCTCTGTGTTCTTAATATTTTACAATGTATATCATTATATATTTCCTGAAGAAGTAGAGGATCCCTCAGCATAGAATTAATAGTACTTAAAATTGCCATTTCTGTGTACCTACTATGTGACAAACACTCATAAGCCTGCTTTATGTAATATATTTGGAAGGGTACAATGGATTATGGCTTTTCTTGGTAGGTGGTTTTCATACTGAACAGGAGACAAAAGTTTGAATAGACCTAAATGGCACCTGCTTGAGATCTTTCATTACTACTCTTTAAGAGGATATACTTGTATACATTTGATTTTAAGAATTATCTATGATCATGAGAAATAGGCTTGATTGAACATATATAATGACCATGGGACATAAATTTTGAAATTGGAACTGCTTTGAAAAATCTGGGGAGAGTGGTCATTACAAATGGCAGACTGGAATTTTCTGTTGAGGGTAAGAAGCTATGTGCCTATGTAATCCCATGTGCATTCTTGGCTCCAAAGATGTTGTCTCTTCAGCTAGAAACACTTAGGCAAAACTAAAAATGATGTTAGTCGGTAGGGAATGTAATCTTAACCTGGTTTAAGGAAACTTTTCTGAGGGAGACCTTCTTGTCATGGAAATACATGGCAGGCCGAGTGAAAGTCAGTTTGAGATCAGATTTCATACTTAATGTAATAGATAACATTCTATTTCCACATTTCCTTGTGGATCCAGAGCAGAAGATCCATTTTTAAGTACATCAAATATGATCTATTTTGCAATAATTTATCTTGCATTCAAAATGTATTTGGCTTTATCTTGTATTGCCTGAGCTAATATAATCCCAAGATGCAGCCTCTCTCAAAACTTCACCTACACATTTCTTTCCCAGTTTGAAAACAAAAGAGTTTCTGCTCCACAATTTCCTCTTTTCGTGTTACTCAAAATGAGTAACTATTGCCAGTAGCTACAGAAAAAAAAATAAAAAGACTTGGATGAAAGATTATGTTTGCAAAAATGTGACTAAGTTAAGAGAATTCATGCCGAATTGTACATAGCTATTAAAGGCATATTCCAGTAGAGCATTAAATTCTAGGAAAAAGGATTTTCTGTAGAATTTATGTATTTTGGAATAAAAGCTTAGATTCAAATACTGTTCTTGCACTCATAGCTGGAAATCTTGGGAAGTTCTACTTCTCTGAGGTTCAATTTCCTCATTTGTGGTATTTATAAAGTATAATTATATCTACCTCAAGTAGTTGCTATAGATGTAAAATGTGTCAAGAGATTTAAGCGTATACTCCAGTGTCTGGCACACAGTAGCAACCTCAGATGTGTTAGTTTGCATTTCTGCAGCTTGGATTGAGAGACTTACCGGTACTGGCATTGAGAAAAAAACACAAAGTCAACATTTAATCAAATATACACAATATACCTCTGTGCTTTAAAGCTTTCACAAGTGTGTATAATCAGTTAAAGAGAGCAGCACAGTAACAAGTCATACAACAGATGAATCTCATACAGTGCATTTTCATCATATCATCATAATCATACTGTAAATTCCCTTCACCCCTTCCTTTACCATTTGTGTGTGTGTGTGTGTGTGTGTGTGTGTGTGTGCATGTATGTGTGTGTGTGTGTGTGTGTGTTTCATGGCAGCAGCAAAACTGAACAGTGTGGGACATCTTCATTAGAATTATGGAATTCAGAAGGATTTTTTAAAGAAACATATACACGTGTTTTAAATGTGTGTGTGTGTGTATATGTATATGTATACATATACACACACACACACACATATATACATATTTTTTAAAGAGACTGTGGTTGATTATGTTTGAGAAAGTTATTGAGGAAATATTATATGATATTTAATAATGTAATCTATCTATACATCTACCCACCTGTCTTTGTCTGATTCTCTGTTGGGATCTAAATCTCCAATTTTGTGGTGCCAAATCAAAATATTTATATATTGTAGAAATACCAGGCAAGACATTTTTCAGAAAAACACATACCCAGAATGAGTAAAAGACCTGACACTGGGGGAACTGAAATACAGAACTGACGTCAGGAATTTCCCTACTGTCCAGAGATCATGTAGAGTGTGGGATGGTACCGAAGATGAGTTCAATATGCTGAAAAGGTGTAGTGTCTTTTTTTTTAAATGTTTGTTTATTTTGAGAGAGAGAGAGAGAGACAGAGCGAGAGTGGGGGAGGGACAGAGAGGGAGACAGAATCTGAAGCAAGCTACAAGCTCCGAGCTCTCAGTACAGAGCCCAATGTGGGGTTCAAACTCACAAATTGTGAGATCATGACCTGAGCTGAAGTCAGACACTTAACCCCCAAAAGGTGTAGTGTTTTAATCTCTATCTACACATAGGGAACAGGATTCTTGTTTCCTACCAAACATGAGATGCCTTTGGCTTCTATTTCTTGATTAGCATTGAGAACTGGACCAGATCATCTCTGTGTGGTTCTGATTTTCCATAGATCCTTCGGCTCTGGATTTTTTTCTCTGTTTTACTCAGAAATTGTGCTCATGATTTTGAGCATAGACATTTCACTATCTATTTAAATTTTTAAAATATATTTTATCTATCATATCTATGTGTCTTGAATGGAGGGTTAGATTTTATATTGCTTACTATTTCCATTTTCTAATTTTCCTTTTTTTATTTTAAAAGACAAAATTCCTGAGCCATTGTTAATGTGTATTATTTCCTAGTTATAAATATGTGCTAGTTATAAAAATTAAAACATTTGTGAATTACATTTTCTTAACATCTTTCCTAGAAAATAAGATACTTTGAATGGTATTAAAATGTCATGCTGTGTTGCCAGCAACAATCTTTCAACCAAATAATGCAAAGACATTTAAAAAGCAATTGTATATTAACTATTTTCACCAATTCCTTTAATCAATCTGGGCACGTTTTGAGTTTGTTCTGATGGTCACTGATGCCTCATATTCCATTATTCAGGCCAATTTTGTCGCAATATTGACTGACAAATTACACATTTTGATATGTTATTAATATTTACAGAGCACCCATCCCAGGTTTATCACTAATGTCACCTTGAGTGGAAGAATGATGTTCAAACATTATTTAAATTTATGGCAATGAGCAAAAGCAATTATTATTATTATTTTTAGTTTAGAAATTGATGCAAAGAGTTCATCTCAAATGGCTATTGCATAGAATATTCATAAACCTGGATTGCTGTCACATTTTTCTATGAAGAAAAGGAGTTTAAGAAAACTAGTAACCACCACCACAGTTAAAGCAGGAGCCCTATGAGAAAATACTACTCATTCTCATCTTTCTCTTTTGGAAATAAACTTGTATCCCCAAGATTCTTAAAAGACTGAGGGAGAGGAACATTGTTTTCTAAGTTGTCCCAAACCTGGGGACATAGTGTCAGGGGATGGTTCTCTTTGCAGAAAGGCAAAGAGGAGAAGGAGGAGGGGACAAGAGCTTTTCAGTGAGCAACAGCAACTGAAATTCAGCAGCTGGTCTTCTCTTCAAGATGACCCCAACACAAAGAGAAAAATAAAACATGGCCCTCTTTCTTCTTTCTGAGAATTTCAGCTGCGCATATGACCATGCAGCTAAGGACTGTATTTCACAAACTCCACTGCAGATAAGTGTGGCCATATAATTAAAATTTGGTCCATGTCAAATGAGAGCAAGTGCTTCATTTTGACGAAGTCGTGTCCTTAAAAAGGAAAAGTATGTCCCTCCTTACAGTTTTTCCCTTCTTGCTGGGAGTGTGCTTTCATGATGACCACCACTGGATCTGTCATCCTGGACTATGAGATAGAAGTTTTCAGGTCCACAGAAAAACACGATAGAAATAGCTTGGGTCTCTTACAACACAAGAGCCATGGCACCAGCCTTGTTGTGACAACCTGGACTTTTATATTAGAGATAATGAGATATCCTATCTTGTTTGAGCCGCTGTATTTTAGTGCCACTGTGTTATAGTACCTTAACCTGTATCCTAATTAATATGCATCACAGACTAGGATAACCTGCAACAGTTAATACCAGCTATAAAACTTATATAAAGCACTTGAAATCAATGACAAAAGATACCCCACTGTTGAAAAACGTACAAATATTACAAACAGGCAATTCATAGAAAAGGAACCCTGAAAAGCAACTACATGTATGAAAAGTTATTCAACATCCTTAATAGCAGGGATTGTAAATTAAAACAACAGTGATGGTTTTCTGGTAGTCAAATTTTCAATCAATACAATTTTTGACAATAGCACATTTTTTGGAAAGGAAATTGGTACTTTCACAAATTGGGGGAGTGTAAATTGTCGCAACCACTCTGGAGAGCAATTTTGTACTATCTAGTAATATTAAAAAAGTTCATGTTCCATGTCTCAGTAATTTCCATTTTTGGATAAGTGCATCCCCTACTGCCTGGTTTATAGTATCAAAATAAATCAGTATCTTAAATGCCAATTAGACATAAACATATAATACAATATGATCTACTTATAGTATGGATTAGACCAAACTCACACACATACACACACATACATCACAAAACCATGAAACTGAGGGATAAAAGCAAGCTGATAGGGATCAATGGGTATAGCACTATTTTTTGCAAGCGTTTAAGCACATACATAAAATAGGCCACATTATATGTATCATAAAGGCCAGTAAGATCTTAAATCTGTGGTATTTGTTGCCTCTAAAAAGGAGCATAGGTAATGGAACTGGCTGTGAAAGGGAAGACAAAACTACCCCTAAAGATTTACTTTTAATTAAATACATGACAATTTAAAAAAAAGACAAAATGTAAACAGCCACCAATTTAAGGTGTTGGAAACATGAGTGTTTGTTATAGTATTATTCCTAGTTTTCTTGCGTTTTCCCCCTAAATAGCACTGAAAGATGTTGATGAATATTACAAACCTATTGTTAGAGGCTCCCACATGTTATTTTGGAAAATTATATTTATCATTTTGATTAACATAAAAATTATAGGCACTTTTCTGTGAGATTTATATACACTGAAGTAGAAAGAATTATCTAGAACCAAGTGATTCAAAGTTCTAAATACTTGTAAGTTCTAGTTTCTGCCTCCATGCCCAAAGGAGACCTAACTTTGGACATGTGAACAAACTCAGACATTCTGAAATATTTTCTATATTCTTTAGCTTTCTTCACTGGAGATTTTAGCATTACTTTTAAAATTTGACTTCCTCCTAGAAGTAGAAAGGGTACTCTCTGACTACCCAGTATAAAAAGACACAGTGATCTACTGAAATGATTTCTCGTGCAAAGAGAGAGAGCCTTCAAAATTATGTTTTGTATAAGAAATGCCTTCAGAACAGCTAATTTCAAAGTGGTGATTAAAGACATCTTGGATGTGTGTATGTGTGATTATTAGGTTGTAAACAAAACAAAACAAACAAACAAACAAACAAAACTTGGGGAAGTTCTCAGCATATAGGACATTTACACTTCTTTTGGGGACCCAAAGCAGACACCCAGGAATACTTAGAGCATAAAGTAGCACCAGGTGTTAACCTCAGGTGAGCACTCCAAGTCAGGAGGAGTAGGAAATGGAGACCTCAGCTAGGATTCAAGAAGTGAGCTGGAGAGGAGGCAGAACAGAACTCTCCAAAGATAAGAGAACTGCCTGTTATATTAAGGAGATTCAGAGGAGAAACCAAGGAGATAAGAGAGGATGTGTATCAAAGAAGAGTGAGGGTCAAGTTTGTTTGTGTAAAGTTGGCTCTGGTCCCTCAAGGTCATGAAAGTCAGGTTAAAACTGGAGTTCAGTCCAAGATCAAGAACCCTGGAGATCTCCAAGCTTGGGAGTGAAGACAGTCACACTGGGGGCTTGGGGGCCAAACTGAAAACCCTCAGTGACTGGTGATTATTTTCTGTGTTGGTCCCAGTTAGAACCAGAAACTTCTGGTTAAAGGATAAATTTAAGAACCAACAGCCATAAAAGTCTAGCAAGAATTCCTCAGAAAGGGACCAAGTCCAAGGAAAGCAGATTCAGTAAACATCCCTTGCTGCTTTGAATATCAATTCAACACGTTATTTTTCTTTCCCTGACAATGGATGTGGCTAAAGAGAAAAAGTTGTACATGTAGACCTTCTGCTACCTGCCAGACATAAGCACGTGCCATTTCTATTCTGCAACAACACAAGTGAGCACTGTTATTGCTGTGTAACAGATGAAGCTAAGACACAGAGACTTCGAGCCATGTCTCAAGGTCACACAGTGAACACGTGTTCAAGCCTGGATTAAAACTCGGGTTCAGAAGGCTTTGAATTCTGTGTTCTTTCAATTGCCACTGACTTCCAAAATCCAAGTGCTATAACACCAAATACCACAGCTAAAATAGAATTCCAGCCACCAATTCTGGTCTCCAGCTCCTTGTGTTAGCCACTTGAGAGACTGCTCTGGCTCTTTTTTGTGAAGAAAGCCTCAAAACTGTGATTTAGAAGATGAAATGGGCAGTCCTTAGTGGGGGGGGGGGGGGCGGGGGGAAGCACAATTTGACCAAAGACAAGCGTGACTGTATCTGGAAATAAATGCTCTGCTTCACTACCTCCTGACTCTGTGGATATTCCCCAGGGAGCACACAGGGGACTATTACATGCAGTACTTAGATTATCAGTAAGTGCTGGGTACAGCTCTGTGGTGGGCGTCTCTCTGAGTTGCTGAAGCAAGAGATAAGCTTGAGGCTCATTCAATTGTGAAATTGGTTAAAGGGGAGAAAACAAATATCACCCCCCTTCCAAGCCATACGCACACATACATACTCAATGCCAACCATTCTTAGGAAAAATGATTCTCCTGATATTGAAATTAACTATTTTGTTACTGCCAGGGGCTTCTCCCTGTGTTTGTTTGAGAAGTGCATGAATAACTTTTGGGGAGATCAACATACTCCTCAAATTAAATGGTTACTGGAGAGCCAAAGTAAAAAGAAATTACATATTCAGATTCTGAATAAACTCAGTAGTTTAGGTAATCGTAATATACTGATGTTTATTTCATAATTTTGGCAATGGATCATGGTTGTGAAAGATGTTAACATTAAAACAAATAACTGAGGTAATTTGGACAAGTGAGGTATACCTTTTTTAAAAAAAAAATTTAAATTTATTTTTGAGAGAGAGATCGGGGGAGGGCAGGGGAGGGGCGGAGAGAGGGAGATAGAGGATTGGAAGAAGGCTCCATGAGATCATGACCTGAGCCAAAGTCAGATGCTCAACCGACTCAGCCACCCAGGTGCCCCAACATTTCTTGAGATAGCCTTCTTATAGACGTCAGGGTCCCTAAACTTATGTTTGGAAGACATGCTTTTTATACCTGAAGGGCTAAAGCTTGGGCTAGATCTGATGCACTATTTATCCAGGAAGTCTCCATACATTTCCACTTGTTTCCTAACATAGGAACTCATGCTATGTGAAAGTGTTGCTTCAGAAGCGCAAGAGAACCCAGTTCAATGTACTGATGCCCCAGCTGCTTCCTGAACGTACCCAGGCCTTTGGCATTGGCCTGCTGACCTTATTGTCAGGAAACTTACATATATATATATATATATATATATATATATATATATATATAATATATATAATACATATAAAATATGTATGCTATATATATACTTTTGTATTATATTATATTATATTATATTATATTATATTATATCATATATGCCCTTTTTCTAAAATGTTCTCAAGCTTTCCTGAATGGGCTAACATCCACAATTTCACACTAATTTCCTGAGGTTAAGTCTGCATATTACTTTCTAGATAATTGACTTTTTCTTTGTTAGAGTTACTATTTGAGTTTCTCTGTTTTTAAGAGAAGAACTAGTTAAAGAGTTTCTGAAAGAAGAAGAGGATTTTAATGAGGATGAAGTAACTCTGGGCTCAATAGGGCTCTTTAAGCATATCTATATATCTTAATCTCCTCAAACAATTGGCATTAGAAAGAGGACCATAGATTTTGGAACAGTCTGGAACAGTCCTGATTTCTTTTTTTATGTGGTTTTGTTTGTTTGTTTTTAAGTTTATTCATTTATTTTGAGAGAGAGAGAGAGCGAACCGGGAAGGGGCAGAAAGAGAGGGAGAAAGAATTTCAAGCAGATTCCACTCAGTCAGCACAGAGGCCAACGTGGGGCTTGATCCCATGAACTATAAGATCATAACCTGAGCCAAAACCAAGAGTCAGATGTTTAACGAACTGAGCCACCCAGGCTCCCCAACAGTCCTGATTTCTACCCATTATCCCAGTGCCCTATTTCACCCACAAAAGTGCACCACTTGGGGTGATTAGCCAAATTGCCACCTAATTAGATAGAAACAGCACTTCTTCATTTTGCGATGAGGAAACAGTGGTCCAATAGAATTAAGATTTACATGAGGCCACCCAGATATCTTAGTACTCAAACCAGGTCTTAGAATCATCTCTGTACTTGGCTAGGTCTATTAATAGCAAATGACAGAAATCAGCTTTTAGGTGGACATTTTGTGAAAACTCAAGCATGGGCTGTTCATCTTGGCTGGACACTCAACCAAGAAATCCAGAGGGCCCCTGGATCAAACCTGAAGGTGCTCTTTATGCGATTCATGGCACCAGGGAAGCATTTCAATTAGTGACGTCACAGAAGCCTCTGAATTAGAAGCACTTGCCATATACTAACTTGCTCTTGGTGCTTATAAACTATTTTAATAATATAAATTATATTTATCTTACAAGGGACTTTATTACATGGGAGTAGGGGGAGCTAGCTATTCATAAAAGTGAATTAATTGGGAACTGCTTCCTCAAAAGCAGCTGTATTTGCAGCGACAGAACACCTCTTCCCCTCCGTTCTCTTCGGCTGCGAGGGATAGGAGTTGAGGAGCATAATGCGCTGTAAGTGTTCACAGACACGAGGCAATCTAGTCCTAGGGCTGGATGGGTTCCAGTTCTTACGAACTATCCACAGCAAAGCTGCAGCGTTAAATATGACGAAACTCCTCCACACACAGCAGCCGTGATAGCAGAGGGGCCCTTCGCAGCCGACCTTTAGATGAACTTAATTACAACCAGCAAGAGAAAAATGCTAGGCCTTTTAGACAACATAATGGAGTTGTTCTAATTTGTTTACCAGTGGTGCCCAGCAAGGCCCTTCTCCCCACAGAAGGCTTTGGTGTGCAGAATTGAATCCAGGCAACCGCATTTTAGAGAATCTGGCAGATTAGGCTGTGAGGTGTGCATATTACAAATGGAACAAGAGTTCTGGAAGACAAATCCCTTTTGCACTGTGCTGTCACTTGGGGGGTTATCGCCTAAGTGGATGTTCTGAATTCATTCAGTACTACTTAGGAAACCATTTAAATCATCGATGGCAACAGGCAACAAAAGTTTCCGATTATTAGGGTCTTGTAGGCATTCTGAGTGACAGTTAAGTAATTTTCAAGCTCACAGAATCGACATGTCTTACTTAACAACTCAGATTTTTTTTTCTTTTTAAACTAGAAGAGAAGGGTAGAAATTTTTTTTTTCTGTTTCATATCTGCTGGTCTAAAATCAACTTCTAATATAATTTATACATTAATGAAGAAGCAAGTGATTGGAAAATCTAAAACTATTTGTAAAATTCCTAGACTCTATTTCCCCTTTTTTCTCTTCTAAGGTTATGTCACACAGACCCACACATGCCTGCACACGCACGCACACACACACACTGTATACCAAAGCACTCTGGCTGCACGTGAAAGATGAATATCAGGATATACTTTATGTATTTTTCTTTGTTCCCATTGCCGCCTGGCTGAGGAAGAGTGCACCATTGTCCCTGTAAGGTGTACTGATATTATAGTGGAAGCTTGGTGACTGAATGCAGAGATAAATGCTTTCCAGCCAGCAAATGGCAGAAGGTTTAAAGTGTCCCACTTTACATATTTTGGAAGCAAGAGCAAGAGTACAGACAGAGCCTTCTGTGCTGGTGAATTCTGGCTGCTTTGATGGTTGGGTTTGGCCACCTGTATTCTAGGGTAGAGTTACTTGAAATGTCTGTAGTGAAAACTTCTTTGTTGGTTTTAATTTTCATTTCTTCATGCAGTGATAAAATAGAGAATGAGTTGCAAGGGAAAGATGACTTCAAAATTATCACAAGTAAAATAAAATGCAAAATGCAAGTCCAATATTTTAGTTATTATTGTATTCAAGAGACATTAAAATTACTTTGTCAAATTGCTATAGAAGTTTTTAAATGTTTACTCTCAATTTATGTGTTTATTGAATCACAAACTGACATCTTTGCACAGACCACAATTTGAGTAGCAGTGCTCTAAGGCATACTGAGTTTAATATTCTCATCTTCTTTCCGTGCTTTAGACCAGGGGTTGGCAAACTTTTTCTGACAAGGTCCAGATAGTAAATAGCACTGGCTTTACAGGCCATATGGTCTCTGTAGCAACTACTCAACCCTGCAACTGTAGCATGAAAGCAGCCATAGACAGTATGTCAAAAAATGAGCATGGCTGTGTTCCAATAAAACTTTATTTACAAAAGCAGGCTACCGGCCAGATTTGGCCTATGGTCTGTAGTTCGCTGACCCCTGCTTTAGATCATCTGAACTATATTTCCACATGCCCTAAATATTTTATTTGTGTTTTCAAGAGATTTTTTTACAACAGGGTACTCACAGCTGTTGCTGTACATTTTAAACACACATTTTGCTTTGGTTTTCACACCTTTGGGAAATGCTACCAATAAAAAGAAGTTATAATATTTTAAGGATTCAAATATTCTGGAGGGGAAAAAAAAACACCATGACCAAATAGCAGAGAAAGAACCCCAAACCAGAATCTATATAGATGTAACTTTTCTTGCCTAAAGCAGCTTGGAATTTTCAGTATTAACTGGCGTGGGCAAGGCTGGGGGGTGGGGTGGGGAGCAGGTCTTTGATTCTTCCTTGCAGACTCACCACAAATAGCACAACCTCTTTCTTTCTGGTACTTCAGATATTTCTAAGTGGAACATTCTATGTGGGAGGGATTGTAGCCCTCTGTGGAACCTTCCTGTTTCCCCTAGAAAGTGGCAAACATTACTCCCCCCACAAACTCCTACCACCTATCAATTTGAGCAGGACTATCTTTTATATGTTCTTTTATTCTCATAGGCTGTGAGCTCTTGGGCATAGATTCAAGTCTCTCCAAAAGCTCTTTATTATTCCTAGTGTTTAGCATATAACCGGAAACACGCAGAACTTGTATACATACATATATACATACACTTAATACATAACATTAAATATTATACAATTTATATTATATAATATAAAACTACATATTTCTTATAATTTTGTAATATATAAAATTACAAAATATAAAATATAACATAATAATTTATATAATACACATATATAAAACATAGATCATATATATGTATATATACACATCTGTGTGTATGTGTATGTGTAATTTTATGTGTCTTTAATATGTGAAGAGAATAACTTGAAGTGAATCACCCCCAGGATAGTTGCAAAATGCAACTGAGATTATATCCAAGGAAGTGTTTGTAATCTATGAGTAATTATGCAAATATACTGCTGGGATAGCCTTTCCTTTGTTAGTTCAGTTCTGAATTCTTCTTCCCTCCCTTCCTTCCACTTTTGTATTATTTTCTAAAGAAGAATTTTGGTCTGAGACTCTTTACTATCTGTGATGGCTCCTTATCCCATAGAGCACCTATCCTATGATGTATTCTAATATTCAGGACTGCTCCCAACTTTCCCTTCAAGATATAAATCCCACTCCTCCCTCAGATGCCCTAGCACCTTTAACATTTTCTCCAAATTCACCCAACTTTTCCCTGTTAAAAAAAATCTCTGCTTAGGTGATTCCTCCAGCTGCCATGATCTTGCAAATGTCTATGGCTGAAGGTGTCACCTGTGCCTCAAGTCTCTCAGAATCACCTCCTCTGTGACTTTTCCCTGGACCTTACAGTTGAAAGATTTTCTCCACAGTTTCTTTCATAGTTTTCCTGTCTCCCTCTTAAAGAGCCCAGCACTTTCCACAATGTGAAACTGTGGGATGTGCATACACTACTCCCTGTATAAGACTATGAGCAGTGTGAGGCCAGCGACCTTGCTTTGTTCACCCTGCAACCTCATTAGTTCTGATCACTTAGTATGTTTTGCCTAACTGAAGGAAGAGAAGAATGTCAACTTTTTAAAGTTTATTTATTTATTTTGAAAGAGAGAGAGAGAGAGAGAGAGAGAGAGAGAACGAGGAGGGGAGAAGCAGAGAGAGAGAGGCAGACACAGAATCCAAAGCGGACTCTGCACGGACAGCAGAGATCCCAATGCGGGGCTCGAACTCACAAACCATGAGATCATGATTTGAGCCGAAGTCAGATGCTTAACTGACTAAGCCACCCAGAGGCTCCAAAAAATGTCAAATTTGAAATTAGAGGTATTAAATGTCCTGTCAAAAATTTCTCCTCTCTTTCCTTCTCACCTGTGCCTTCAATTCCCTGCCACCCTAGTAAGTCAGCTTTACCTCCTGCTATAAATGTTCTGTTGTCTGAATGGATTGGTCCCTTTGCTGAAGTGGTGGCTTCACAACATCTTTCTCTGAATCCAGCAGGGACTCTGGCCAGTTAGCCTTTGGGAAGATCTGAAGATTTTGGGAAGGTTTGTGCATTTGTAAAAACCAACCCAATTCAGATGAATGTGCTCTGGTCTGTGTTTCTGACCCACAGTTGTTGCCTACCTCCATTCCTGATCTAGGAAACGTAACCAGTTGAGCTTTTTAAAAAGACTTTTTGAGTCTTTTTGATGCCTCTGTCTATGCAGTATCATTCACTTCCAGGAAACACTGTCTGAAGTCCTGTGTTTAATTCTTACTGTGGCCCAAAGGGTGAATGGGTAGGTAAGGACTGGTCTGATAGTCCTGCCACAACATAGCTAATGAAACAGAGCAGTCACCTTGTATTGTGTTGGGGAGTCTGTGGCGTCTCTTGAGGACAAGTGCTTCTGTTTTTTGGACCCCCAAACTACCTGAACAAGTTCTGAGCACACATAGGGAGGCTTGGTGTTTATTCAGTCTCACCTTGCCATCTCTGGAACTAAGCCAAGGTCAGCTCACCTCCAACGAAGCATCTCAACTCAACAATCCGGGATTTTGTTTAGGGGCAGAATAGTAAAACAGTATGCTAAGGAAATGAGTCTTATTAAATAGTACACAAATTCTCAGATTGATTAGACAATATTCCTTCTTGGAATTCCTTGATGACGGTGGCTTTGTAGGAAATAAGTGAGGTGTATCCACAAAAATGTCTATTAATTTCTCGCATTGTACATGTTAGAATAGGCTAGTTTGGGATACTGAAAAAAAGTCAGTTGCTTAGACATTATTATTACTCACTAGTTTTTATTACTTATAGACCAGGTATGTCAATAAGAAGAGTTATCTATGTATACGTATGTATGAATCAGTGGCATTGTTGCCAACCCCTGGGGACTTTTACTTTTAGAAACTGAGGTTTGCAATGTGGAGGGAGGGGGCAGACAGTCTGAGAAGTTGAGAGCTGAGGAGGAGTACCTGCTAATAACTCTGTCCTTTTGGAAAATGTGAAGTCTAGAAGAAAAAGAAAGAGCAAGGGTGGGCTGAATCTGAGAAGAGAACAGATGGGCCATGGTTGTGCCTGCCAGAGGCATGGGCAGAAAGAAATGAAAAACTCTTCCTGTTCTCCTTCCCCTCTAAACAGAGAATGTGTATACCGGAGATTCTCGTGGGTTGGGGCAGATGGGATGCTTAGAGGAAAATGTCTGCCAGTGCCTTTCTCAGAAGAAGAGGAGACAATCCCGAGCCTCACTTGCTCAGAAACCACAGACTGGCCTCTGGTCTGTATCTTGGCAAGGAAAACTTATCAGGAAAGGAGGCTATTAAAGGTCTGCAAACATAGCAGATAGCATGTCCCATTCTCTAAGAATTATTCCTGATTTGGAAAGATGTATCTGCTTCAATGCTTTACTACAGTAACACACTATAGTTTTCACTCCTGAATGCTGCAGCCCTGCATCACAAGTCTGGTCTCCATCCCTGATACACTAGCACCACTGTGAACTTAGACATGCAAATTATTGGGCACCACCAGACTCACTGAATCAGAAACGTCAGGGGGCGGAGTTCAGGAATGTGATGATCTGGGTGCAGACTGAAGAGGCTGAAGGTTGAGAACCACCGTAATAGTTTAGGAATGGGAGCTCTCAGTGAAAATCTTGGATCACTCCTTTACTGGCATTGTGACTTTGGGCATATTTCTCACACTCTCTGAAGCCTATATGTCAGGGTTGTTGAGAGAAACAAATGGGATGACCCATGTGTCAATGCTTAAGCAACTGAAAGGCTAAAAAGACAAAAACAATAAAACCCCACCAAACCTCCAAGCAGATATCTGTTTGTAAGAGAGAGACAGACAGAGTGACAGACAGACATTCCAGAGCAATTACTCAAGTCTCTTCAGAAGGGAAAAGCAATAATCTATTTGCTCCTCCAATTTACTCAGCCTCCCTTGCAGTTAGCTTGAGGCCTGGTAACTGGTAACTAGTTCTAGGGGATGGCCTGTGAGAAGTGATGTGTGTCTCTATCAGCCAGAGGCATTGGGACCAGAGTCCTTCCTCCATCCTTTTGTTCTCCTGCCACGAAACATGCTTCCTGTCCTACCAGACTCTCTGAGCCAGGAATAAATCTTTGTTTTGTTCAGCTACTGAGATTCCAGGAGTGATATGTTGTGGCAGCTTGCATAAATTATCCAGGTCAGCAGTGTAGAAGGAAAAGCAATGAGAAAGAGTAAGATTGACAGTGAGATGTCAGATAGAGGGTGAAGCTGGTTCAAAGAGAGAGAATGATATTGTCTTCTGATGATAGGAAGCAGACAATGGGCCGTGTCTTTATTTCCATAAGTCCTGGGAAAAACACAGAAATCTCTAAAAGACTAACACCAAAAGGAGGACAGATAAATTTCTAGAGCATTATTGTCTAATCAATGGCTTCTGAACATGACCAATTCAGACAGGTCTTCTCATTCTTTGGTTGTAGAGTGAGAAGGGGATGGGGTGGCTTGAGCTGGCTTCCCATAAACACCTACAGATTCTATCTGTTAAAAGCAAATACTATGCCAACCCTCCTAATGGATTTCCTGCCTGCATTTGTATATTACCAACCCATTCTCTGTAATGTGTTTCTTTCCTCTTGAAAAATAAATATGTCAGAAATCCATTTATGATCTGGTTTCCTTTCATTTGCCTCTTCAAGTTCCATCTTTTGACATTTCTCTGAATTCCTTCTTATTTTAAGTTTCAGTCATAGTGGATGGACCACTGGTGTTTCACAGAATGCATCCTGCTCTTTCTAATATTACTGTATATATCCTCCTGCAAAGTTTTACTTTTAAGGAGCCAGATTCTGATATTGCTTCTGTCAGGAAGTCTTCTCTGATTCCCTAATCTGAAGTAGATTGTTTTCTTTATGTGATTTTTCAAGGTATATATTTAATGCACCTCCATGGAGAAGGATTTAGAATGACAGCTTCTCGTATACTTAAGGGTGGAAAGTTCAGGTCAGTTGGAGGAAAATTACTATTTGGAAATCTCTTTATGGACACTTTTATTTACAACAACACAAGTCATGTAGATGACTATTGTCCTGGACATAAGAAGCCAAAGGCATCTTCATTGGTTAGAAACTGCAGTTTGCAAAACTTGTATCTCTGAGGAAGACATGGATTAATCTATACACAGACGTCAAGAATCTTTTTCTCCTTATTTTTGTGTTTCTATCTGGGAGTTTTATTATTATTATTATTATTATTATTATTAAAGGATCAGAATTTATTTTTATTTATTTTTAATTTTTTTAAGGTTTATTTATTTTTGAGAGACAGAGAGAGACAGATCATGAGCAGGGGAGGGGCAGAGAGAGAGGGAGACACAGAATCCGAAGCAGGCTTCAAGCTCTGAGCTGTCAGCACAGAGCCTGACGCAAGCCTTGAACACATGAACAATGAGATCATGACCCGAGCCAAAGTTGGATGCTTAACCTACTAGGCCACCCAGGTGCCCCTCAGAATTTATTTTAATTGAGGTATGCTGATAATTTTGTTTAGTCTTTAAGTTTCTGAATATGTATTTATGATTAGATTAAATTATATTTTTTCTATGTATAGAGTTTTAGATTGACAGACATTTTTTCCAGAACATTAAAAAAATTATTTAATTGTCTTCTGTCTTCCATAATTTCTGTTGAGATATTAGTTGTAACTTTGAAGATACTCATCTCTCCAAACTTTGCTATTTCAGGATTGTTTTCTTTTCTGTAAATTTCAACAGTTTATTTGTGTACTGGTGTGATTTTCTTTGTGTTTATTCTGCTTGGGGTGTGCAGAGCTTCATGAAACATCATGATATGGTGTACTGATGTCTTTATCAATTGTCCACTGAACATTTCCTATTTCTTTAAGCATTGCTTCTTTCCCTTCTCTCCACACTCCTTATCTGTGATTCCAATTACACAGACTTTTGTTGTTGTTTTCATGGAAAAGTTGTAGGTGACTTGAATGATATTATCTTTCTCAAGTGAATGTTCACCTTCTTTCTGCTATGCAGATAGAGTGAGAACCTATTCTTATGAATTCTTAGAGAATTAACTGAGTTGACTTGAGGCAGGGCTACATTTTAGATGAGTCTTTTTCTACTTCTGATTCATTGCCTCTCCCAGGGCTAAGGGCCTGTGGTGTTCATTGGGGCCTTTTCCTCTAGTGGGTCCTGAACTCTAGTCCTTGGTCCCTCAGCACCAAAGACTGCCAGAAAATCCTCTCCACTTTTTGGACTTTTCCTTTTTTCCTTATCTTATTCATTTCTTTCAATGTGCAACTTAAGAATTCAGCAAATATCTCATTGTAGCACTTGATGATATTATCTCCTTTTTCATGAAGATTTTAGCTACTTAAGCCTCTAGGTTTTCATTTTCAATGTTTTTCATTTTGTTTTTTTTCTCACTAATTTCTTGAAACTTCCAATTCAATTCATTTTTCTCTATCTTTTAGCATAAGATTCTTTGCTTGGGTCCTTTGTAGATTCTCAGCCTCTTGCCTAGCATCCAGAATCCACAAAGGCCCCAAGGTGAAAAGCAGCTACAGAATGTTGGCTTACTTCTTGGAAGTTTCCTTTCCTATTGGATCTTGTTCTCTCAATTCTTGGATGCCACAGAAAGCTTGTAATGTCTTCCAACAGATTTATTTTCCTATTTTATTTGTTTTTCCTAGTTGTTTCTGGTGATGATATTATTTAGCCACAAACTAGGTACCCTTCATCTCCCATCTTACCTGAAACAGGCAATGCCCTCCTCAATGTCTTGCAGTTTTTCTGTTTATTAGTGAACTTATGCACCAGATTATATACTTGATCCCAAATGGATATCACAGTCTATGTATTATGCATTCTTATCATTTCCATGTTTATGTATTTTCTGTTTCTTATTAACTTTCAGAAATATATATATATATCTTAGATGTTAATTCTGTCAGTAAGAAACATTTCAAACAGCCAGTCATAAGCTGTCACCTTTCTGCTTATAACATGATATCTTCCAATGAACAGAAATTCTTTTTTTTTTTAATACAGGGAATTCCATTATTTTTTTTCCTCTTTTTTTATTACTAAAGAAATTCCTCCCTACTCTAAAAGCTGCATTTGGTAGCCTCCTATGTTCTCTATTGTTAAGATCATTATTTTACATTTCCCATTTACAAAGGATTCAGGCAATAGGGAATAGCTAACAAAAACTCTGAGACTCAGATCTTCGTTTCCAATATTATTCTCCCAAAAACGAATCAAGTCTCCTTGGAGAGATGGCTGATTCTATGACTAGGACCATACATATACAAAATAAGCTTGGAATATCTTACAGTGTCATAATATAAGGAAATGCACACACACACACACACACACACACACACACATACACACAAAGATGGATGACAGTATCATTTTCATCAGAAACAATGCAAGTAAGAGAGAATGGGGGAAAATATTTAGAGTATTGAAAGAAAAAACTGCTATCCTAGATTTTATACCCATTGAAAATATATTTTCAAAAATTGGCATGAAATAAAGATTTCTTCATAAATACAAAGAGAAAATATTTATCGGCAGCACACCTCTACAATAAGAAATGTTAAAAAAGGTCCCTGAGGCAGAGAACAATGACACAAGAAGGATATATGGGCACCCCAATGATACAAAAAACTAGAAGATTCAATGTAGTAAAGATATAGGCAACTGTATAAGATTCTTTTTTGTTATTTAAGGGCACATAGGTGGCTCAGTCAGTTAAACATCCACCTGTTGATTTTGTCTCAGGTCATGATCTCACGGTTTATGGGATTGAGCCCTGCATCAGGCTCTGTGCTGACAGTCTGGAGCCTGTTTGAGTATCCCCCACTTGCATGTGTGCATGCTCGCTCTCTCTCTCTCTCTCTCTCAAAATAAATAAACATTTAAAAACAAGACTTTTATTACTTAAAGATTTTTAAAAGATAATTGCTTAGACAAAAATAAATAGCAGTGTAGTGGGGATTTATCATATATTTATATGGAAAAGTTATGGCAACACTATCCTAAAGTCTGGGAGGGACAGAATGAAAGTATAGTATTATAATATTCTTATATGTGAAATAGCATAACAGCAGTTGAAAGTAGATTGTGATAAAGATACATACTATTATACTCCATAACAATCACTAAAATAACAAAACGAAGAAATATAGCTGATATGCCAGCAAAGGGTATTAAATGGAATAACTCAAAGATCTATTAACATAAAAGAAAGCAGGAAAAGAAGAAAATGGAATAAAAATTGGAAAAATTGTAAACAAACCGCAAAATGGCAGAGATGAACCTAACCCATGAATTACCACATTACATATAAGTGGTATAACCACCCCAAATGAAAGGCAGAATTTTTTACTTTTTATTAAAAAAATACAAGACTTAGCTCTATGCTGCATGCAAATAAAATATTTTAAAAATATAGTCACTGAGAAGCAAAAAGTAAAAGGAAAGAAAAGATATACTTTGCACATATGAATCAAAACAAAGTTGTCATAGCTAAATTAATATCAGACAAAGTAAAATTCAGAGAAAAGAATATTACCTTGGGTTAAAAATGTCATTTCATACTATAAAGGAGTCAATTAAAAGGATATAACATTCCTAAAAGTTTATGTGTTAATAGTAGATATGGGGCAAAAACTAGTATAAGTACAAGGAGAAAGTGATAAAACCAAATTATACCTGGAGATCTCAATAACTCTCTCTCTCCATAATTGATAGAACCAGCAGATACAAAATCATGAAGGCCATGAAAGACTTGAACAACAATATCTACCAACTTACCTATTGACATTTATACAGCACTCCAACCAAAAACAGAATACACATTCTTTTCAAGAGCACATGAAAATATGTACAATAATAGACCCATTCCAGGCCATAAAAAATGCCTCAATAAATTTAAAAAGATTCAAGTCATATCAAGTATGTTCTTTTTCTTTTAATTTTTTTTTGAAGTTTATTTATTTTTGAGAGAGACAGAGACAGAATGCGAGTGGATTGGGGCAGAGAGAGAGGGAGGCACAGAATCTGAAGCAGGCTGCAGGCTCCGAGCTGTCAGCACAGAGCCTGACGTGGGGCTGGAACTCAACAACTATGAGATCATGACCTGAACCGAAGTCAGACACTCAACTGACTGAGCCACCCAGGCACCCCCATACCAAGTATGTTCTTATACCACAATGGACTTAAATTAGAAATCAATAACAGAGAACTCTGGAAAATCTCCAGGTATTTGAAAACTATATAAAACAGTTCTAAGTAATCCAGGAACCAAGGGAGAAGAGGGCAATTAGAACATATTTTTAACTGAAAGAAACAAAAAAACAATATATCAAAAATTGCAGGATGTCATTAAAGCAGTATTTAGTGGGAAATTTATAGCACAAAGGCCTATGTTAGAAAAGATGAATGATTTTAAATCAATGACCTCAGCTTCTACTTTATGAAGCTAAGTAAGAAGAGCAAATTAAACGCAGAGTAAGCAGAATTAAGGAAATAATAAAGACAGAGTTGAATTCACTGAAAAATTAAAAAGAAAGGAAAAATAGAGACACCAAAGTAAATCAAAGTCTGGTCCTCTCAGAAGATCAATAATCTTGATAAAACTTCAGACAGGTTAATAAAGAAAAGAGAGAAGAGACAAATTACGAATATCAGGAATGACAGTTGATGTCTCTACATATCCTAAGAGATATTAAGAGGATAATATGAGAATATTATAAACAAATTTGTCAATAAATTTGGCAACTTAGATGAAATCAACAACTTCTTTGAAAGACGTAAACTATCAAAGCTCACTCAGAGATGAAATAGATAATCTGAAAATACCTGTCATCTATTAAATAAATAAAGTTTATACTTAAAACCTTTCTGTAAAGAAAACTCCAAACCCAGATGTCTTCACTTGTAAATCCTACCAAGTAGTTAATAAAGAAATGAAATCAGTTATATGCAAAACTGATCTAGAAATTGAAAAAGTGAGAATATTCCTAACTCAGTGTATGAAACCAGAATTATTCTGATGCCAAAGCTAGTCAAAGATTTAAAAATAATAACAACAAACACTTTAGTGCAAGATCCCTCATAAATATTGATTTAAAATTTTTATTAAATCATATCCAACAGTATATAAAAAAGATAATAGATTATGATCAGTTCCGGGGTTTATCCCAGAAATATAATATTAATTTAGTACTAAAGGCCCATTAATGTAATGTAACATATTGACAAACAAAGAAGAGAATATATGATCATAAATAGATGTGGAAAAGCATTTGATAAAATTTAACATCCATTCCTAATAAAACTCTCAGCAAATTAGGAATAGCAGAAAACATCCCCAAACTGAGAAAAGGAATTGCTGAATAACCTATAGCTAATATCAGACTCAATGTAATCAAAACTGGTACAGCCACTTTTGAAGACAGTTTGGTAGTTTCTTATAAAAGTAAACATAGTCTTACTATAAGATCCAGCCATCATATTCCTTGGTATTAGCCCAAATGAGTTTAAAGCTTATATCCACACAAAACCTGCACAGGGATGTTTATAGCAGCTTTATCTTATAATTGCCAAAACATGGAAACAACCAAGATATCTTTCAGTAGGTGAATAGAGAAATAAACTGTGGTACATCCATACAATGGAATATTACTCAGCTCTAAACAATATCAATGATGTAGCAATGAAATGATGGAGGAAAACTAAATGCATCTTACTAAGCAAAAGAACCTAATCTGAAAAGGCTGCATATTGTATGTGTGATTCTAACTATACAACACTCTGCAAAAGGCAAAACTATGGAGATATTAAAAAGATCAGTGGTTGCTGGGTTTTGAAGGAGGGGGAGATGAATAGGCAGAGCACAGAGGATTTTTTGGGCAGTGAAAATGCTCTATATGATACCATAGTGGTGGATGCATGTCATACATTTGTCTAAACTCATAGAATATATAACACCAAGAGTGAACACACACACACAAAATAAATATATAGTTATTTCATCAAACAAATGCTTTGTAGGACAAACCTTGGGGAAATCTTAAGGGAATGAATTCAGTCTATAAATTGTTTTTCTGATCGTTTGTGAAGTGTCTTGCAGCTGAATAATCCTGAGAATCATTCAGAAGATGGAAAATCTTAAAGAAGGGCATGGTTGCTTATTTTTTAAAATGAATGTTAGGAAATAACAGTGAGCAATAAAAATAATGTAGTGATATGTAAAAATGGCATGCAGCCTAACTTAGTCACCAAGCCACCCTGCTCACACAAGATTCATTAGTCTCAACATCAGTTTTGCTATTGAGTACTTTTATAGAAATGCATGCAATGTAATGGAAATGTACCTGTACCTTATTATACAAGTCTTCTGAATATAAATAATGCAGGAGGCCTGTTCTTTGCTAAAAAGATGTTGTGTTAGAAAATGAAAACTGTAAACAGATTTCTAGTGAAAGGTATTGTATATGCGCCAGACAGCATCAAGCTTTAATGCCTGTGCTAGTTTTAAGTACGACGTGCACACACACTCATAACACGCACTCACACACACACACACACACACACACACACACACATATACACACACACACACTTTACTGGATTTTGATTTGGTTTTTTTTTTTTCCCCTTTTTTTTCTTTTCTATTCCTCAGTGAATCTGTACAGAATCTGTAATGTGAGTTTTCTTTGTTCATGATATTGTATACAAGGTCCCCCTGAAAATTAATAAGGATGTCTCCAACTCACAGCCCTATTTGCATACTTCTGCCCTACCAGTTAGCTTTTGATTTTCCTCTGTATCTCTTTATCTTTGGGTTATAGCTGAATGGTTCCTCTGCCAAATTCTGGATCAGCCTTTCACATGGATCCCACATAATATTCTTCTTCAATTCTGGACTATGTATTTGGGGTATTTACTCCTATTAGTTTCATGTGATTATTTTATAGTTCTTTTCCTCTAAAAGATAAAATATGTAAGTGTCAAAATAATTGGATAAGGCACTGCTAATGGTTTAATAAAAACAGAATTCTATAATGATAATTAGGATTATACCCAAGAGCTTTAAAGCTACAGCCCAACCAAACTTTTAAGAGTATAATATTAAGCCAGATCTAATTTAATAGAGTGTAGGATTAATAAATATTGGTCTCTTTTCTTCCTTGCTACTGGGACAGTCTCTGAGAAGATCTCAGTGAGAGGAACACTTATCTGCCCCTCAAGTCCTTAGATAACTGAAGTCTTTGATGCATGGGCAAACAGACCTGCTGAGGATGGGATTCCAACATTTTCTCTTCTTGGAATAACTCCTGTTTCCCAAGAAGGTTTTATTATACATCATTAGTTAGTGGTGTTTACAGGACTATTATTTAGTAACTCATGACGTTGAAGTTGGGATTAGCAGTTCTTGTTAATGCTCAGACAAGCATTAACTTGTCTAAGGTACATCATTCCCCCTGGAGAACATATATCCAGCTCTTAAAAAATCATGGTCTCTGGCCTCTCCAAGATTCTGAAAATTCTCTCCTCCCCATGAAATCTCAACCTTCTTTTATAATGTCAAAGACAGCCTATGGTGGGCAATATGCACATACTTGTCTTTCTAGTCAGAAGAATAAGAAAGCTCACATACTTTACTATCTTAGATTAAATCACCTTGGATGCCAGTGCAAAGGCAATGGAGAGCCATTAAGAAAGCTATAATCAAAACGTTGAATTGTCGCAAAAGGTAAATTGAAAAAAAAGTAAAATATTTCCATTTTAAAGCTCCTACTGGACCGAAGAAGAGTGGTGAAGGGAACAAGATCCTTTTGTAACAGGATAGCCCTCGCAGGTCAATAAGTACAGAAGTGCCATCTGCAATCAGTGTAAACCAAGACAGCTGCCCTGCTTTGTGCGAATTGAGCACCTGTGTAAAGTACCATCTCTGCCATGGTTTTGAGCAGCTGAACAAATTTGGTGGCAGTTAAGAAAACTTTTATCTCCCTCTAGGTGGATTTTTACTTTCCTGTCTCAGAAAATAAAAGGTTTGCCTTTGGAAGTGGGATCTGTATTTGACGCAATAGTTACAATTTGTATGATCAGGAAGAATGAGCCATCGTATCTGTACTTCACACTAATGGGGAGATATCACAGGGGCCAGACTGGGACTCAACGCCTATCCCAGCTTGTTCTCGAGCTGTCCTCCCCCTTCCTATGTGTGCTGTGCTGTTATTACAGTATGAATTACTTGTGCTTTGGAAAACATACTGAAGCAAATCAGTACATAGATTTTCTCAGTGAGAACAGAATTGGATGGATTTTAAAGTCAGATAAGCCCACTCAGATAAACAACTTGGGTTTTTCAAAAAGGAGGAGGGATTCACATTGTTAAGGTAGAAATAAGAAACACCCTCCAGGCTGGTAATGGATTCCAGACAGGGGAGTAAGACAGGAGCTGGAGTACGTCCACCACACAATTCATGTGAAAGGCATTTCATGCTGACTTTTTGTCCCCTTTGGACTAGAAGGTAGTCATATGCAACATGCAGCTTTTACTTTGTAATATTCCTTAATACATTGCAAATTCCTTTTGTTACCCAAACTCCTAAGTAAATCCCATATTTCCATAGAAAACTGTCATAATATTATTGGGGAGAATTAAACACTGGGCACTTAAAGAGAGTACAGCCTGCCCCATATTCTCCTTGCTTGACTTTGAAGTCTGTAAAGAAGGAGTAACATCGTATTGAGGAAGACTGTGGTATAGAAGCTCTAGGTAGTACCAATATTAGTAACTCCAAAAAGCTGGGCAAAGTGTGAATTCAGAAGCTCTCAACAGAGATGAGAAACAGCACAGGGACACAATTCAGGGGCTGAATTTGAAATTCCCTCTTTCATAAACACCTCACAGGAGATTTTACTTTTACCACCAAGATTACATTTTCTTATACACCTAAAAACTTGACAGCAATGTTTAGCCCTTTATTAAATCTTTTACGATATGATGAACTCATATCATGGCCTTCGAGGAACACTGAGATATGCAAGGTGATTTTTCCCCTTTAAAATGTCTCGAGACTACGGTGCTTTTGGGACCTGCTTTGATTTCCTCTGTTGACTTTATCTATTGTATCAGCCCTCAGATTCACTTCTTTCCAAATAGTAGGCCCTACAAATTTATTCCTTTCTATCTAATCTATTGGTTCTAATCAGGTATGAACAAGAAGGCAAGTACAGTGAACTAGGATAAGAGGAAAAGATCTTGTAAATAGTGCCTGAATGAATTGTCTATGAGTAAAAAGCAAATCAGGATTTAGGTTAGATGTCAGCTGCTCTAGGCAGAGACCTCCCTGGAGGTATTCCTTGGGGCGCACATAGTACTCCCTACATGGTCTCCCCGCATCTCACAGTGCACTGTGTCCGTGTGTTTTCTTGATAATGTCTCCCTAGACTGTATGTTCCTTGAATTCCAGGACTGGGTCTATTTCAGTGATTATTTAACCCCATCACATATCAAAAAAACCTGGCAGAGAGTAGGATTTTAAAGATGTTTTTAATCCAAAAAAAAAAAAAAGAATGGAACATATACAGCATTTAAGAAATTATGTCCTCCAGCTCACTCCTACCTCCATCCCCTATGTCCATAAGCACCCACCCCCTCTAAACACACACAAATTACTTAAACTAGGGTTTTCAACCCTTCCCATCAGAATCACTGAGAGCACTCTACAAAATTCTCATGTCTGGGCCCTACCAAGAGCAGCAATTCAATAACCCCTCTGTGGATGTGTCCTATGCATACTTTTATGTATGTATATATGTATTTGTTAATGTTTGAATGCTATGAGGTAATTAAAATGTGTAGCCAGAATTGAGAATTACCGAGTTAGACTTTTTGGTTTTACTTATTTCCATGCTCATCACCAAGTATTTTGTAAGTACTATTTTCATCATTTTGTTTCTTTTCTCAGTTTATTCGAATATATTTACTATTTTCTTTTGAATAATGAATGTAAATAGCATACTTAAACTATTTTTTCATGTTTGATGATTTTTTAGGTGCCATTAAGTACAAATGAAAATGTGGTTGAATATATAATTATTGGGTACAAACATTTTTCTCTTCAGTAATTTATGGAAGTCCTACTGACTTCCAGCCTTTACTGGCACCAAGGAGAAATACGATCTATCAGAGCACTGGCTACATCTCCATAAGTAACTCCTTCAGCTTCGTAAATATAATATCCTGTTGCATATCTTTGCAAATAGGAATTAGATAATTTCTAAACTTTTTTGGTAGAATAGCTTTGCTTCTGTTTTAACTCTTTGCAGAGGTAGCATTTGAATTCTTTCTTCATGTTCTTTGAAACTCTCGAATGTTTTTATGTGTCAGCAATTTTTCTCTCAGATGGGACTATTTGTCCAAAATTGGGATTAAGCATGGGTTCTGTCAGAAGTTTTGTAAGTTTCTATTCGATCTCTTAAGCCTCAGTGAAGGGGCAGATGCTTAAACCAGCTAAACCTTTTTTTATATATATAAATATGAGTTCCAGGTGCTCATTGAGTTGAGGAAATAAGCTTCAGCTGTGAGCTGCCTGACCAGCGAATCGCTGCTGGGCCAGAGATTGTTTCTCCGGGTAGCAGCGAGACTAAGTCGTTATTTCAGAAGCTGCCTACAGTCTGCACCTGTGGCCTCAGGAGAAGCTGGGATTCATGGGAGCATACTGCTCTTTTGTTTGAAAGCACCTCCGTGGACATTTTGCCAGGCAGCCCGGTTTCTCTTGGTGGGAAAGACTACAATAAAAGGAGGTGAGTAGGTCTGTGCAGCAAAGTAACAGGAGCTAGAGTCATTTTCTGGAGGACCAAAAGGAGGCAAAAGAAAAAGAATGGGCTCAGGAGGAAGAAGGGGTCTTGGTCTGCCTGGAAATCTAGGGAATTGCATAGAGTTACGCCTGATATTTAATTTTAAATTGTTTGCTGCTATTTTCTGTGCTTTAGAACTCTTCAGTCAGACCCAAATCTTCAGAAAAATGCATTACAAATAATAGGCTTGTGTCACTGGTGTCTTAAGGAATGTGGAAGGAAGGACAGTGTCTGGGGTGGGAGTGGCCGTTCAGAGGGCTTGTGGAGTAAGAGCTGAGCAAACAAAGTTTGCTGCCCTCTGCCCCAAGGTATCTTTGAAATATTGGGACAGATCCTGGGCTTTCTACAGGGCAATAAAAAGAGACTGGAGTCATTTTTATTTCCATTAAAGAGCACATTCTGGAAGAATAGGAGACAAAAGATTATGCCTGCTTTTAGAAGTGGAAATGAGCCAGCTCTTGAACTTTTCTGAGTACTCCAAACAACTACCATTACACTCCTGTTTCGCCTAGGATGTGGTTAGGGCCAGGAGTAAGTGGGGGCTGTCTTCAGTCACTAAATCCTAGGACTCAAGACTCAGACTGTATTTCAACTGATAATCCCCAAATCCCTGTGTGCTTTAGCTCTGGCCATCCTGATTTAGGTGATGCATGAACGATCCCTCTGGGGGCTCCATTCACTCACCCCAGATGGACCTTTGTATTCAGATATTTAAGTTTTACAATGTTCTTTATAAAGTTCTACCTGCTGTAAGTTGTTATACATCTCATAGGAATTTCTTGTTTTTTCTATGGATGACTCTTCCATAGCAATAATTTTATGCTTTTTTTATACTCTTGTGACTCTGAGAAGGCAGCTGGATAACCCAGTGTGTCTCTTGTATATTTCGTTCACTTCATGTTTTCATGGGGGATATTTTAAAACTCTTTATATTTGTATAAACAAATGACTTTCTTAAATGTAAATAGGAAGCATAACTGTTGTGCTATTTAATTAGCTCATCATGCCTAGTGCCTTGGAATAGAAATGAGAAATTTTAAGGTACTGATGAATTTATTCCAGGGGGAGATTGGTGAATGTATTTGTTTCTTATTGCTGTTCTAAGAATTACTACAAACTTAGCATGTTATCTTACTGCTCTGGAAGTCAGAAATCTAAGATGGGTCAGCAGGGCTGTGTTCCTCCTCCAGGTTTGAGGGGAGAAGCAGTTGCCTTGCCTTTTCCAGCCTCAAAGTCTTCCTACATTCCTTAACTTGTAGCCCCTCCCTCCATCTTCAAAGACAGTGTCCCAGCATTTTAAAGTCTATTTTTAAGTCTGTGTTTCATTGGTCCCTACTTTTATCATCACATCTCCTCTGACTGTGACCTCCCTGCTCCCCCACCATAAGTCCCCTTAATGATTACACTGTGCCCTTCTGTATAATACAGGATACTCTTCTCAGCTCAGTAGCTTTAACTTAATCGCATCTACAAAGTCCCTTTCACCCTCTAGGGTAACATAATTACAGACTCTAGGGTTTGGGTGTGAACAACTTTGGGGGGGGGGCATTATTCTGTCACTACAGTGAATTAAAACCTCATGACCTCAATGCAGATATTAGGACAACTGTTGAGACTTGCAGTGAGTGGAGAATCCTACCTCAGCATTAAATTGCTGGCCCTAAAATCTGCTCCACAGAACAAACACCAGTCTTAGAGAGCCAGCTGACACCATGGAATATGGATAGCTAGAGTTGCCCCAAACGAAAACCTCAGAAGATAAGGAATCATTTCATCAAAAACACTGTGCTTGCTCTTACCTCCAGCCTCCAAAGATCCAACATTTTCTACATAGAAAATTTTACCATACCCTTATTTTTCTACTCATCCTTCACATCTTAAAGTTAATTAATGTTGAAGCACTGTCAGATGGAGTTTTGCAGGCCTGATGATTTTGGACAACACTTTGTATGTTAGTACCTCATAGTCTCTGGAGTTGCTCGCTGAGTAATTTTAGATGACTAATAACCTCATAATTAGATAAATAATTGATATGGTTCAATTATCTGCTGCTTTACAACTTTATTAATATTCGTATTTGAGCTGTAGATGCCTCTCTGCCCTTTACCTGCCTGGGAGAAAACCTAATCCTCCATGGGCTCAAGGATATGTGTTGGAGAACCCTTGCTAGAATCCAGGATATGTAAATTAGCCATCTTGTTCCCAAGCATTAGCAGCTGTTGTTTTAATTATTAATGAGATGGTCAGTATTTGCTGTAGGAGAAAGAGAAACCAAGTAAATGGGTTTGGTGTTCATGTCATTTAAAATCAATTTGTTATTCAAGAATTCTTAACCAAAGTAGCTGGGTTGCCCAGAAGGTGGCCAGAAGTATGCTGGCTTTGGTGGTTTGTTTGTTATCTCTAGGTTATGCGTGGGGTTGTGTTATTGGATTCTTCTTGGGGGTTGGCCTCTTATAAGCTATTCTGTAGTTAATAAGCTGTAATTAATAATTCAGTGAAATATTATCAGTTGAAATAATAAATGTCAGTATTATGAAAATGCAAAAGATATTTTTTTATTATTGCCTATCATTAACTGGAAAAGTATTATACAGGAGCACCTGGGTGGCTCAGTTGGTTAAGTGTCCGACTTCAGCTTATGAAGCTGAAGGTCATGATCTTTTGGTCTGTGAGTTTGAGCCCTGCGTCGGGCTCTGTGCTGACAGCTCAGAGCCTGAACCCTGCTTCAGATTATATGTCTCCCTCTCTCTCTGCTTCTCCTCCACTCATGCTCTCTCAACAATGAATAAATGTTTTTTTAAAAAAGTATAATACAGGTGTTCTATTTTGAAGGGACACATGTACCCTCATGTTTATGGCAGCACTATCAACAATAGCTAAAGTATGGAAAGAGCCCAAATGTCCATCAATGGACAAATGGATAAAGAAGATGTGGTGTGTGTATCACACACACGCGCGCGCACACACACACACACACACACACACAATGGAATATTACTTGGCAATAAAAAAGAATGAAATCTTGCCATTTGCAACTACGTGGATAGAACTGGAGTGTTTTATGCTAAGTGAAATTAGTCAGAGAAAGACAAAAATCATATAACATCACTCATATGAGGACTTTAAGAGACAAAACAGATGAACATAAGGGAAGAGAAACAAAAATAATATAAAAACAGGGAGGGGGGCAAAACAGAAGAGACTCATAAATATGGAGAACAAACTGAGGGTTGCTGGAGGGGTTGTGGGAGGGGGGATTGGCTAAGTGGGTAAGGGGCACTAAGGAATCTACTCCTGAAATCATTGTTGCACTATATGCTAACTAATTTGGATGCAAATTAAAAAAAAATAAAAAAATTTTTAAAAAGTATGATAGAAATGTTAAGTTATGGACAATTGTATACATAACTGGATTAAGTACTAGAAAACAGTAAGAGAGAAATGGGTAAAAGGGGTGAAACGTTCAAACTTCTAGTTATAAAGTAAGTAAGTCCTGGAGATGTAATATAGCATGGTGACTATAGTTTGCAATACTGTATTGTATATTTGAAAGATACTAAGATCTTAAAAATTCTCATCACAAGAAATTATAACCACATGTGGTGATGCCAACTAATTGTGGTAATCATTTCACAATATATGCATATATCAAATCATTATGTTATATACCTAAAACTAATACAATGTTATATGCCAAGTGTATGTCAATAAAAAAATTAGCGTATCTCAGCTGAAAAGGGGAAAAAACAGTAAACAGAATATCTGCTAATTTCTCTTAAAGGCACTATCTTAGAACTTCATTTCATCAACCATAATTTGTATATCTTTAAAATTGTTATCTATATGATACATCACAATCTTAAAGGAGAAAACATAATTTCTATTTTCTCGGGCTTACCCTGTAAGGGTCTATGTATGTGCTTGATAACTACACTCAAATTATCTTTTTCTGTAACATAACATAATACATATTTACTTTTAAAAGAAATTTATAAAGTAACACAAGCAAAAAAAGAAAATCATTGGTACTGTATTGCAGAAGATTTGAGAAAGAAATCAGCATTTTCTTTGAATATTTCTTAATGAATTAGCTTCACAGTCTTAGCCAGAAGTCTATAAGAAATTATTTACTCTATTGATTCAAATTTTATTAGTTCAGAAAGATCTAACTAGATGATTAGTGATTTAGATTTTGGAGCTCCAAGTGGTAGATAGACTTTATTTCTCTAGAACCTTAAACTGTTTTTAGGCAGATGTTTTCAAGTGATCAAGATACATGCCATAGTTCTATATATTACCAGTATAAGTTTTATGGTATCCATGACTTCTTTATGCTTTACATGAGTTGGTGACTATGTTAGCTTGTGAGAATTTGCAATTAAACCAAAAAAATAAATGATCAGAAGTAGGAGATATATACAATGTCCAGATTGTCTGGATAGGAAGGATTAACATGGAGAAAATTTTCACCTGCAGTTATCCTGGACTCTTATTTACTGCTGAAGATGATGAAGATGGTATTCCTTGAATCTGACATTCAATTAAGATGATAGAGCAAAATGAAGTATGTTATTTTTATGTCTGAATGTTTGCTGTTGATGTCGGTTTGAAAAATAATTGTGGAGAAGATCAATATTCCCTGATAAGAAACAAGTTGGTCTGTACAGGGAGACATGGACATGCTCAAGGTGGGCTTGTTAACAAAGGCTACTCATCAGAGAGCTGTGATGCTCCATTGGCTGGAGACATTTAAGATCATTTGGAGCAAAGATTCTCCCTGACTACTCCTTCTGGTGCTATTTTAACTTTTAATCAATCAGCTGATTCCTGATTAGTCAGAAACTTGAACTCTTTACAACCATGAGAATGAAGCTGAATAATCGGTGGTCAGTGACTATGTTAGATGAAAGGCTTAATAATCTTAGGCAAGGAGGTGAGGCAGAGACCAGCTGAATCTAGCTATGACAGCTGATTGCTCAGTGCAGAATGTAACTATTGAACCTACCACCTTGCTGGAGGTGGGTAGAAGCAGAATCTACCAAGAATACATGAAACCTCACATGTAGAAAGTCTGGACTCCCTGCTTCCTATTCTTAGGATATTTAGGCATTTTCCTTATTCTCACCTATAGGAAGACCTAACACATTGAAAGTTTTCATCTTTTTAAGTGGATTAAAAATCAAGTCATCGGGGGTCACCTCTGAGGCTCAGTCGTTTGAGTGCCTGACTCTTGATTTTGGCTCAGGTTATGATCCCAGGGTTGTAGGATTGACCCCTGTGTTGGGCTCTGAGCTCTGCACTGAGTGTGAAGCCTGCTTGAGGTTCTCTCTCTCTTTTTTTCTCTCTCTCTCTGTCTCCCTTTCCTTCCCCCTCTCTGTCTCCCTCCTCCCCCCAACCGAACATCTCCCCTGCTCCTGATTGCTCTCTAAAATAAAAAAAATAATAATAATAAAAACAAGTTATCAGAAGATGTAAATGTGGCTCTAGATCATTCTCTTCTGGCAAGGAGGGGTGGTGGTAATATTGAGTATCAAGTTCCATGGGGTTATATCTTATAGAAGTGGAAACCAGTCGTTATCACCAGTAATCTCAAGTAGGAGGAAGGGATAAGAACATGAAGGAGAGGTGCTGTGCTGGACACAAGGTGGCCACTCCAGCTTGTCTTCACTGCCTCACTGTCCAGGCTTCTCTGCACAGGCAGGTCCCATTCCAGTGACCTTTCATGTAGGCTGTGTGTTTAACACTTGGAAAAGGCCTTAATCTCCCCAGTCTTTCTGAAAGTGAAAAGAACAATCCCCCTTTCATTCTTAAAGGAGTGAGTTGTGATGATTAACTAAGGTGATGCTTTAAAACACTTCGTGGTCAGATTTGGGCAGCTGAGACATTACATGTCTTTAAGTTGATTTCATGTAATGCAATAAGAACCATCATGCTTCTTTTTCCTCAAGGAAGTAATTTTAAAACTTCCCAAATCCAGTATGGATTGCATATTCAATGAGCAAAAATTATTAGAAATCCAGGACTAATCCTGTCCTAGGAATGTGTCATTCTTGCTGGCAAAATGGGAAGTGTGAAACTCTCCTTCCCACCAGCATAAACTGGGGAAGAGAAATGCATCTGTGAAGTCATAAACTGCTATTTCAAAGTTTAAATGAAATCTTTTAGAACACAAAAGGAGGCCTTGAACTAAGTTTGAGTTGGATGCGGTAGAGAACTGAACTGAATAGCTTTGCTTACAAAAATGAAAGTACTTTTTTTTGTTTCTGTCTTTGTTTGTTTTTAGGGGGGATGGAGAAGAGAGAGCCAGTAGGGGGAAAAGAGATAGGGGGGAGAGGAGAGACTGAGAAAGTCACTTAGCTGTGTGGGGAAAAAATGCTCATGAGGACAGGAGAGACATTCATTGTCCCATGTGAAGTCTTTGGAGTTAAATGCAAGCCTGCTTTGTCTCCTCCAGGCAGAATGAGTTCCCTGCGCTATAGAAGCAAATTTTATTGTGCATATGCACATGCATGACAGCATGGGGCTTGGTGGCTAGGGTAAGCAATAGATCAGTAGGTAGATAGGTAATAGATAAATACTCGTGAAAAGTGCTATGAAGATCTACTCATGGAATTTTAGTAGCTACTATCGGACAGTACCCTTTCTATACTGGGTGGTTTGGATAGGCCTGCCTGAGAAGGAAGGGGTCAGGTCTACAAAATACTAAGGTAATGGAGTTTGGGATGAGAAAAAAGCAAGCCTAAAGGTCCCAAGGTAGCTAAAGAGACCTTGTGTTTATGGAGAAGTAGGGGATCAGTATGAAGACAGGAAATAGACTCAAGGAGAAAGTATACCAAAATGATGTGTAATTTTTTTTAAAATATTATGTGTTTAGAATTTAAAAAATCACTCTGGCTATGTGGAAAATAGGTTGGAGAGGGGCAGATCAACACTACTGATGTCAAGATTAATCCTTCATTAGAATCTTTCATTAGAAAGTCAACATTCAGGTGTCTAGGAGTACATATCTTCATTAATCATAGAGGAAGCATTTAATCCATTTCTTCAATGAATGATCAAATAAAAGGACAAATGAAAAAATTAACACTATATAAACAATTATTTAGCTTGACAGTGGTTTCCAAACCAAAACAAATGTACAGTGTGCTTTCTCATAAAAATCTAAAATAGGTTTATGGCAGGTAGAAATTATGACTAGGAGATCATATTAATAGAAGCAGCCCTCATGATGAACTGTCAGAATTAATGGAGATAGTCATCTCTGATTTTGTTTTAAGTGGGACGATCTCTGTTAAACAGTATGGATTGTGCCACTTGAATAAAATCGTAGTTTTAGGAATAACTTATTTGTAAATTTGGGGGGTCTTCAATGCTAACCTCAAATGCAAAACAAATCTGAATCACAGTCTCAGAGAGGTTAAAGATTCCAGTGTGTAATGCTCTATTTTGTCATTGTGTCATCTGGAATTGTTTTATGCATTTCAGTGCAAAGTAAAAATGTAAAGGGATCATCACTTAGTGATAAACTGTAGACTTCTAGGCAAACATTTTAACTGATTTACATCTGTTTTTCCTCTAGGATAGCTACAGTATTTGATATACCTATTCTCCAACTTATCAGTGATAGCTGGGGGAACACTTCTTTAGCTGTATGCAAATTGACCACGAAATGCACAAAGCCAGGCTATATGCCCATGGAGTAAGATCTGTTATGAATATCAGCTGTAGAAATACTGAGTTGTTCATCAAACAAGGCTCACACCAAAGACCTTTAGAGTAATTGATTGTCCAAGCCGCATGGTAGAGTCAAGAGATATACTTAAAAGAGCACTGAGCACTCCTGGGATGTTCAATAATTGATCAAAAGTAGCATTATGAGAGATGAATCAGAAATCAATCATTACTTCATTGCTTGGATATATAGAGACAGCTCCATTTAAAATATTTGTCTTGCAAAATTTCTGAGAGAGGAAAAATATATAATTTAACTAAGATGGTAGTTGACAAGCTAAAAGGAGATAAAAACCAAGAAAAAAAATATGTCCTTGTATTTGTGGAAACAGGATTTAAACCATCTTATTTTGGGTTATTACTATATTTTTAGGCTTTCACCTCCTACCTTGTAAGAAAAGGGGAAAATGTAAGAATAGATAAATCTAATTTCCCAGTGATCCATATGAAGGTAGGAAAATATGTAGGGTTACTGAGGAATAGGGCATTTGTATAAAAAGCTTTGACTGGTTTGAGGAAAATTTGAGTCTCCATTCCTACTCTCTGTCAAGGGATCAGCAACACCCTCAGGAGCCTGACAGATAAATCTGAGCTCTGAGTTCCATTATTATTCCTGCTTGATGTTGTGCAAGATACTTAACTTTTATATCAGTTTCCTTATGTATAAAATATCTCAATCATTATCTTCAGAATTAATAAAAGGATTAAGTGAGTAATGCGCTCCTAGTATTTACCCAGTAGCTATGTAAGTGTTCAAAATGGCATTAAATAGTTATAATAATACCAGTAACAATAACCACATTTCCTTGCTTTAATAAATGTAAGAATGAATAATTATAGAAAAAAGGTGAACAAGAAAGTAGTAGAAGAAAGCATAAATGTGTCAGAACAATACTGCATGCAAAATATTGTTTGGAGATATTTATGGATAAAATCAGTACTTTGCAATATAAGGTATGTTATTGGCTTTGAACTTTATAGTTTAATCTTTAGGTTATAGTATCTCAGGGTGGGATTTTGACAGGATGAAGAATGAGCAACAGGGAAGAATAAGAAATGGGGACTGAAGGTACGATGGGTTTCCTCTTTAAGGGAGGAAATAATTAAGTTTCATATATACAAGAGATTGTTGTATTACATTAAAGAGAAGCAAGTGGATCTGGGTATTATCACTGTTGAACTTTAAGAATATATATCTATAAAGCAGTGTGTGTTGGTGGAGTAGCTGACTGTTTGGATTGGACCTCTCAACCTCTGTTTCACTTTCCTTACATTTGGAAGGTTTGGAGAGGTAAAAATAAATTTCCCAGATTCTTGCAGCTAAGGTTCTAGGTATCAGTTAGCTTCTACCAATGAAATATACTCACGTGAGATTAGGACAACAGACTCATCTCTCTATGTTTATGATGGCTGACAAGTAAACTCTACTAGACATAAGTGTCTGCACGGGATTCATTTGTCATCAGCTTTGTGGGTGGTGACAGTTGTGGTGGCAACAGCAGCACTACAGAAGCAGATATTTCCTGCTCCTGGGTCTGTGTCATGAAGGTGTCACCTTGAAAAGCAGATTTAGTAGTAGCCCCTTGACTTTAGCTTTCTAGCCTTTTAAGTGATTTCTACATTAAACCCAATTTTGCTTGAAAAACCTAGAATGATTTTGTTTTCCTGCACTAAACCTGTGTTGTTGAGGAATTTCTTTTGAAAGAGCTACAGTAAAACATCTTGAACAAACAACTCAAGACCAAGATCTATTCCACAGCTCTAAGTGAATCAGAACCCCATCTTAGGAGCCTAATATTAAAGGAGAATGCAGAAGATTAAAAAATAAAGTTGTTTGATGAGTGGACAGATGGGAGTTCTTTAAGAAAATAAGAGAGAATTAATAGGAAAAGGAAATTATTTGAGATGTAACTTGCTTCTAAAAATACACGTGACTTTTACAAATAATTAACAACTAGATGAAAAAAGGTTAATAGAGAATGAATTCTAGAGAGAAAATTAGAGTGATTTTTCAAGTCCTTTACTGTGTACCAGGCATTGTACTAAATGATCTTCAAGCATTTCATTTCAACCTCATAACAACTACTAAGTGCCATTATTATTATTGCCATTTTGCCAATGCAGAAACTAAAGTTCCCAGGTGTTAGGTACTGTAGTATTTAACACATGTGATAGACCTTGAATTAGAACTCCAAAGGTTTACCTTTAGATCCTGTATCATTAATGACTACCTTATGTTGCCTGTCAATGATCTGTAGGACATATTTTCTGAACAGACAACTAGAGAACATGCCAGCTAGAAGAGAACCTGAAATTTGATTTGTCCAGTGGTTCTCACCGGTGGCAATTTTGCACCTGAGGGACATTTGGGAATGTCTGGAGATATTTTTTATTGTCATGATTGAGGGAAGAAGGTATGTTAGCTGACATTTAGTGAGTAGAGGTCAGAGATGCTACTATATATTCTACGTTGTGCAGAATATTGTCCACAACAAAGAACTATCTGATTGAAAATGTCAATAGTGTCAAGATTGAGAAGTCTGGGTTAGCCAACCATTCCCCAAATGGTTTCCTGGAACTTCTGTATATGAGGAAAAACAGCTTTGTGGTTTAAAAAAATGAATTTTGTGACATGCTATATAGTCTATTCCCTTTGTGAGTAATCTCTATGAGAATTATATTTTAAATCTTATTTTAACATAGAATTTAAAATTCTGAAAAGTCCTGCAGCAACAAAGACACCTGTTTACCTTTTACTCCACAGAGAGATTCATAGTTAGGATTGCAGATGGCGGTGTTCACACAAGTCATATGTGACTTACCCAAATTATTGGTAGAAAGAGCCAAAATTAAATGATATTCTCTTGACATCAACTCTAGAAGCTGTGAGTTTTTTTTTCTGGCCAAGTATATATACCCCTTAACTTAGAGATGAATATCTGGGCACCTGGTAGCTCAGTAGGTTCTGACTCTGGTTCAGGTCATGATCTTGTGGTTCATGAGTTTGAGCCCCGCATTGTGCTCTGTGCTGACAGCTCAGAGCCTGGAGCCTGCTTCACAGATTCTGTGTCTCCCTCTCTCTCTGTCCCTCCCCTGCTCATACTCTGTCTCCCTGTCTCTCAAAAATAAATAAAACATTAAAATAGTTGAATATCTAAATCAAAACTTATCCAATAAAATGTAATAAACCACAGATTATAAATCCTATTTCATCCAATTAGCAGAAATCAAATAACTTCTGTATACAAAGTTTTATTGTCTCTACCAACACATTCCTCCCAGTTGAAGTCAGAGAAAGGATAGAAATGACTATGCACCTAGACAGAGGCTTTATCCATTAATAGTCCATCTTTTACCATTGGGTATAACAAACAGAGTTGGTCTTATAAGCAGGATGGAGGGCTAATGGCAGGTGATAGCCTATAAGGCTGTTTCTGTTTATAAGATTCCTCTCTGGTTATTAAGCTATATGCCTGCCTCAGCCTTTGTTTTCTTTGGAAAACTGACTATACACACCATCTTAGTTCCTTCTTTACATACTGCCACTGTCCAACATTGTATGTCGGACATACAATGTCCTCATGTTCCCTTGCAGGATCCTTAGAAAAGTAGAGAATAACACAAAGCTATTTAGCAGTGTTTTTCTTGAATTGAAAGACACAGATAAACCATTTTTCCATGAAGTCTAAAAATAATCCATCAGGAAGAACAAAAGCATTGGAATGGTATTTCTCACCATGTTCCAGATTGAATTGGAAGAGAAGTGTCTTCGATGCCAATTCCTGACCAGCTCCTTTTCTGCATATCCTAATGGATGGCTTGGCATACCTACGGGTTCCTTCAGACTTGGGCACAAGTGCTTTTTCCTTTGTCATAATGAGATTTAATCAAGCAAAGCCAAAACCATTGCTGCAAGTTAAACACTCCCCAGGGAGGGGGAGCCAATGACTGGGGGAGTAATGAACCTCTATTTAACTTTCAGATTTTGTTAATAACAGTTTGACTTATACTGGTTGGAGCTAATTAGTTGCTGCAGCTTCTCCATTAGTGCTTATAAAATGGGCCTTACCTTGTGCATGTTAAGCAATTTTCTCAGTGTGGGTCATTTCAGAGAAAACAGAAGGAAACTAAGTATCTTAAACATGCATGATTATTGCATTTTGTTGTGGTTTCCTTTTATATGGAGTTTCACAAATGCTTACAGATCCAATTCTGACAACTTCAGAAGCATGTAGTAAGATTAAATAAGTTGGGTTTATTTGGGGACCACCCCAGTTGTGAGGCATTAAAGAATGAATTTTATATGTATCTCATAGAAGCTAACCCAGACATGATATAAATTCTGTTTTGGTAGCAGTATTGAAAGTAGGATGCTGTTGATATTAAATAATAAGTTGAGGAGAAGTTAAGATGGTAGAACAGCATGGAGACCCTGGTCTTGCCTCATCCCTGAAATGCAGCTAGATCAGGACCAAACTATTGTGAACACTTAGGAAATTGAGTTGAGGATTAACACAATGATATGCATAACTTGAGCCGCAGAACTCAGCAGGGACATGGTACAAAGAGGTGAACTGAGGGAGAGAAAAGCCGCAGAGGGTAGGGAGCTGTTTTTGCAGAGAGAAGACCGAGAGAAAGGGCATCAGGATTGATGCAAGAAAGCACTCTCCTGAAAATAGCCAAAGAGAAAGAGTGAAAATACCCGCAGGAGACTCAACAAGAAATCTATTCCCCAGAACCATTGACAGGAAGAAAGGAGAGTGTTTCAATACCACCAGGGTTCTATAAACACTGGAGTGCCTTGTCTGAAGTTTCAGAGCTCAGTGCATGGCAGTGTTCTGGTGAAGAAGCACAGCGAATTTCCAGGAGCAGGCAGGGGGGTTGGGGGGGTCCATATGCCATGTAGGAAGAAGGAGTTCTCCTAGGAGTCATTTGGTAGAGGCCATATGGCCTTCCCACAGGCAAAGGTCCCAGCAGACTCTGGAGAGCAGCCACATTTGCTGGTATTGAGACAAAGATGCCAGAGTGTGGTGAAACCTAGTGATGGCTGTGTGTTATGGTTTTCCATAATCTCTGGGCCTCTGACACTGAGTGATCACACAAATGTTTTCTGGGGCAAGCTGGCACCCAGCCATTGCTCAGTGAGACCCTCCCCCAGAGTGTTGGTGCAGGTTCAAGCCATAGGGGTCTCTGAAGTGTGGGGTTTTGAAACACAACTCCATCTGAGAGGAAGGTGCTGCCTGGCAGGCAGACAGCTTGGATGTGAACTGGATAAAGTGGACAAAGACCTGAGACAAAGAAGGGGCATTTGATAGGGTCCTGTGCCAGAGACTAAGGAGATGGGTGAACCCATTTCCTCCTCTCCCTCATTTGTGCCATACTGGCCCACCCCAGTAAGCTATGCAGCACCACCTAGTGGAAAATGAAACTGTTACAACAAGACTTGCCCAACTGTGCACTCCAAGTACATCTCCTAGAAGACCAGCACAAGCCTCTCTACCTGCTTAGTGTACAGACTATAGAGGGCTTCATAGTTTGAGTTGTACGGGAAACTGGATGTAACTTCATTCAGGTTTTATTCTGTTTGCTGTTTCATTTATTTGTCCATTTTCTTTGCTTCTGGTTTTCCTTAAATTGTATTCTTTTTTCCTCATCTTTCTTGGATACAGAAAGAGAAAATTTTGTTTTTATTTTTGTTTTTTTTTTTAGTTTTTTATTTAATTTTTGTATTCTGTTTGATTTAATTTTATTGCATTATATATTTTTTTAATTTTTCTTTTTTTTCTTTTATTTCCTTTTTCTCTCTATTCTATCAAGCTTCTTTCAATAAGCAGACCAAAGCACACCTAGGATCTAGCTTACTTTATTTGAATTTTTGTTTTGTTTTTAATTTTTAATTATTTATTATTTTTTTCTTCCCCCAAAATGACAAAATGAAGGGATTCACCCCAAAAAAAAGCTCAGGAAGAAATTATAGCTAGGGGCTTAATCAACACAGATACAAGCAAGATGTCTGAACCAGAATTTAGAACCATGATAATAAGAATACTAGCTGGTGTTGAAAAAAAGCATAGAATCCCTTTCTGTGGAGATAAAAGAAGTAAAATATAGTCAGGTCAAAATTAAAAATGCTATAATTTAGATGCCAATCTTGAATGGATGCCACAACAGCAAGGATAGACAAAGCAGAGCAGTGAATCAGTGATATAGAAGAAAAAATTATGGAGAATAATGCATAAAAAAGAGGGAAACAAAGTCAAGAAATCACGATAAAAGACTTGGAGAACTCAGTGAGTTATTAATAAGGAATAATATCCTAATCATAGGAGTCCCAACACATGAGAGAGAGAAAGGGGCAGAAGGTTTATGTGAGCAAATTATAGTGGAAAACTTTCCTAATCTGGGGGAAGACACAGACATCAAAATCCAGGAAGCACAGAGAATTCCTATTAGATTCAACAAAAACTGACCATCATCAAGGCATATCATAGTCAAATTCACAAAATACACAAAGAATTCTTAAAGCAGCAAGGTAAAAACAAAAACAAAATGTCCTTAGCCAATAAAGGAAGACACATCAGGTTTGCAACAGACCTATCCACAGGCCAGAAAGGAGTGGCAGGATATATTCAACATGCTGAATTGGAAAGATATACAGCCAAGAATTCTTTATCCAGCAAGGCTGTCATTCAAAATAGAAGGCAAGATAAAGAGTTTCCCAGACAAAAATCTAAAAGAGTTCATAACCACTAACCAGTACTGCAAGACATTTTAAGGGGGACACTTTGAGTGGAGAAAAGACCTGTAAAACAAAAACGACCAAAAGCAACAAAGACTAGAAAGGACCAGAGAACATCACCAGACACCAACTCTATAGGCAACACAATGGCACTAAATTCATATCTTTCAGTATTTACTTTAAATGTCAATGGACTAAATGCTCCAATCAAAAGACATAGGGCATCAGAATGGATAAAAAAAACCAAGACCCATCTCTATGGTGCTTACAAGAGACTTATTTTATTTTATTTATGAAATTTATTGTCAAATTGGTTTCCATACAACACCCACTGCTCATCCCAACAGGTGCCCTCCTTAATGCCCATCACCCACCCTCCCCTTCCTCCTACCCCCCATCAACCCTCAGTTTATTCTTAGGTTTTAATAGTCTCTTATGGTTTGGCTCTCTCCTCTCTAACTTTTTTTCCCTTCCCCTCCCCATGGTCTTCTGTTAAAAAAAATAGATCGACCCTATGACCCAGCAATAGCACTGCTAGGAATTTACTCAAGGGATACAGGAGTGCTGATGCATAGGGGCACTTATACCCCAATGTTTATAGCAGCACTTTCAACAATAGCCAAATTATGGAAAGGGCCTAAATGTCCATCAACTGATGAATGGATAAAAAAAATTGTGGTTTATATACACAATGGAATACTACCTGGCAATGAGAAAGAATTAAATATGGCCTTTTGTAGCAACGTGGATGGAACTGGAGAATGTTATGCTAAGAGACTCATTTTAGACCTAAAGACACCTGCAAATTGAAAGTAGGAGTTTGGAGAACCATCTATCATGCTAATGGTCACCAAAAGAAAGGTGGAGTAGCCATACTTACATCAGACAAACTAGATTTTAAAATAAAGACTATACCAAGAGATGAAGAAGGGCATTATATCATAATTAAGGGGTCTGTCCACCAAGAAGAGCTAACGATTGTAAATATTTATGCCCCCAACATGAAAATCCCCAAATATAATAAATAAATTCATCACAAACATAAACTCATTGATAATAATACCATAATAGTATGGGACTTCAAATTTTTTTCTTGTGGCTGACTTCATAGTTTTATGGTCTGAAAATATGCAAGGTATGATCTCTATTTTTTTGCATTTGTTGAGGGCTAATTTGTTGAGGGCTAATCAGTATGTGATCTATTCTGGAGTATATTCCACATGCACTTGAGAAGAGTGTGTATTCTGCTACTTTAGGATGGAAGTTTCTGAATATCTGTTAAGTCTACCTGGTCCAATGCGCCATTCAAAGCCATTGTTTCCCTGTTGATTTTCTGCTTACATGATCTGTCCATTCCTGTAAGTGAAATTGAATTAATAATAAAAAAATATCCCAGTAGGAATCCAGGGCTGAATGGCTTTTCAAGGGAATTCTACCAAACATTTAAAGAAAAGTTAAGACCTATTTTCTGAAGCTGTCCCAAAAAATAGAAACGGAAGGAAAACTTCCAAACTCATTCTATGAGGTCAGCATTACCTTGATTCCAAAACCAGACAAAGACCCCACTAAGAAGAAAAACTACAGACCATTTTCCTGATGAACATGGATGCAAAAATTCTCAACAAGATGATAACAAACCAGATCCAACAATACATTAACATAATTATTCACCATGATCTAGTGGGATTTATTCTTGGGATGCAGAGTCGGTTCAATATCTACAAATCAATTGATGTTATATATCATGTTATAAAGGATAAGAATGACATGATCTTCTCAATAGATTCAGAAAAAGAATTTGGCAAAATACAGCATCCTTCTTTGATAAAAACCTTTAAGAAAGTAGGGATAGAAGGATCATTATATAAAGATTATAAAGGTCATATATGAAAGACCTACTGATAATATCCTCAATGGGGAAAAACTGAAGCTTCCCCCCTAAGGTCAGGAACATGACAATAACCACTGTTATTCAACATAGTGTTGGAAGTCCTAGCCTTAGCAAACAGACAACACAAAGAAATTAAAGGTGTCCAAGTTGGCAAGGAGGAAGTCAAATTCTCACTGTTTGCAGACGATATGATACTCTATGTGGAAAACCCAACAGACTCCATGAAGAAATTGCTAGAACTGATCCATGAATTAAGCAAAGTCGCAGGATATAAAATCAATGTACAGAAGTTGGTTTTATTTCTATACACCAATAATGAAGCAGCAGAAAGAGAAATCAAGGAATCAATCCCATTTACAATTGCACCAAAAACCGTAAAATACCTAAGAATAAACCTAACCAAAGAGGTTAAAAAAATCTATACACCTAAAATTAGAGAAAGCTTATGAAAGAAATTGAAGAAGACACAAAAAATGGGAAAACCTTCCATATTCATGGATTGGAAGAACAAATATTGTTAAGATGTCGATACTACCCAAAGCAATCTACATATTCAATGCAATCCCTATCAAAATAACACCAATACTCTTCACAGAGCTAGAATAAGCAATCCTAAAATTTGTATGGATCAGAAAAGACCCCAAATGGACAAAACAATCCTGAAAAAGTAAACCAAATCTGGAGGCATCACAATTCCAGACATCAAGCTGCATTACAACATTGTAATCATCAAGATAGTATGGTACTGGGACAAAATCACAAAGATCTATAGAACGGAAAAGAGACCCCAGAAATGGACCAAAAAAATGTATGGCCAACTAATCTTTGACAAAGCAGGAAAGAATATCCAATAGAAAGGAGACAGTCTTTTCAGCAAATACTATTGGGAAAACTGGACAGCAACATGTAGAAGAATGAACCTGGCCCACTTTCTTAAACCATACACAAAATAAACTCAAAATGGATGAAAGACCTAAATTTAAGACAGGAAGCCATCAAAATCCTAGAGGAGAAAACAGGCAACAACCTCTCCGACCTCAGCTGTAGCAACTTCTTACTTGACATGTCTCCAGAGGCAAGGGAAGCAAAAGCAAAAATGAACTATAGAGACCTCATCAGGATAAAAATCTTCTGCACAGCGAAGGAAATGATCAGCAAATCTAAAAGGCAACCAATGGAATGGGAGGAGATATTTGCAAATAACATATCAGACAAAGGGTTTGTATTCAATATCTATAAAGAACTTATGAAACTCAACACCTAAAAAACAAATTATCCAGTGAAGAAATGGGCAAAAGACATAAACACTCTTCCAAAGAAAACCTCCAGATCACCGACACATGAAAAAATGCTCAACATCACTCATCATGGAATTACAAATCAAAACTACAATGAGATACAACTTCACACCTATCAGAATGGCTAACATTAACAACTCAAGCAACAACAGATGTTGGTGAGGATGTGGAGAAAAAGCAACCCTTTAGCACTGTTGGTGGGAAGGCAAACTGGTGCATCCACTCCTGAAAACTATATGGAGATTCCTCAAAAAATTAAAAATAGAACTACCCTACAACCCAGCACTTTCATTTCTAGGTATTTATCCAAAGCATACGTGAGTACTGATTCGAAGGCACATGCACCCCAGTGTTTATAGCAGCACTATTAACAAAAGTAGAAGTATGGAAAGAGCCCAAATGTCCACCCACTGATGAATGCATAAAGATGTGGTGTATATAATAATATACAATGGAATATTACTCAAAAAGAATGAAATCTTGCCATTTGCTACACTGTGGATGGAACTAGAGTGTATTATGCTAAGCGAAAGAAGTCAGTCAGAGAAAGACAAATATCATGTGACTTCACTCATATGTGGAATTTAAGATACAAAATAGATGAATATAAGGGAAGGGAAGCAAAAATATAAAAACAGAGACAAACTATAAGAGACTCTTAAATACAGAGAACAAACTGAGGGCTGCTGACAGGGTGTTGGGTAGGGGGATGGGCTAAATAGGTGATGAGCATTAAGAAGGGCACTTGTTGGCAAGAGCTCTGGGTGTTATATTGTAAGTGATGAATCACTATACTCTTGAAATCATTATTACACTATATGTTAACTAACTTGGATTTAAATGTAAAAATTAAAAAATAAAAATAGAAAAAAAACTAGGTAAAACAAAAAAAGTAAGTTGAAGCTGCTCCATAGAATGAAAGGTATTCACTATATTGTTAGGCTTATGATGTTTGACATTGTTCCCAAAGCAGACTGTTTCCACTGTTCATATTGTCTCCCAGAATTGTATTCTCAAATAAAACCAGGGAAAGAGCTTGATTACAACACAACATTTAAAAAACACTGAAAAAGCGATCACACAATATCAGGGTAAGGGGCAAGGAAATCATGGTCATGACCCCAGGCCCTCCTGATTTTAGAAGATGTTTATGGTAGTTGTGGAACATGCCTTGAGACAAGGGTATTTTAAATCCAATTATGATATTCTAAACCTCAATATCACTGTATTGTAAACTGAATTTGGAGGTGGATGCCATACAAACTAGGAGTGGAGGCCAGAAGGGAGCAGAGTGATGCTATGGATCCCTGGAGTATAGGTGTGTTTCCCTCAGCCCAGTCTCTCCTTTTAGCCCAGGCTGATCTTGAAATCTCCTTAGATCTCTGGTCTGATGTTTTGTGTTTATATGGTCCTTACCATGTATCTTAATTTTCTGTGTCTTTCTTCTCAATTTATAAAGATTTAGAACCTGATCTTTATGGTATTTGGGGTTCTATAATTAATAGAATTAACATGCTATTAGGATATATTTTGCTAGATAGCTTGATTTCCTAATAGGAAGGGCTCTTGGCTATTTTAAGTCCTGGGCATCTGATGGAACAGGACAAAATTGAGGAAGGAATAGTGGGAAGGGACTTGCGTTGGTCTTGATTTAGAAGGAGCAAAATTAGATTCATAATGCCATCTACTAAGCCTAGTAATATACCAACATAAATAGCATAAGCATGCAAAGTTAAGTAAGCTGGGTCCTGATGTTGAGTACTTTCCTACTGCATCCATTCCTAAAGTCTATAAAACAGTCATTTTTACAGGTGTCACATCTTAAAATCCAAAATGTGATATATTCAACTATATTACAAATGTTAAATTAAGCAAGATATACCCATGGGTTGTAACCTCTCCATCTCTGGTGCCAGAATGTAGATGTTCTTAAACAGAATGAAAAACTAATTTGTTGACATACATAATGCGATGCACTTTTATTTCTGGTTGTTCATTTAACATGAATGAAATGGGTTAATCCTTCAAGTGACACTGAAATCCCTCTGTGTGGCCATCAGTGTATCTGATCATTAACAATCCAATGCTTACCCATCTAATGAGTGACGTGCCCTGGAAAGTAGTCCTTAGTCCTCAGGGAAGATGATGCCTACACACTGTTTTTGGGCACTGAGGATGCAAAACCTATATTCAAAACCTATATTCTGAATACTTTTTATGGGTATTGAAGGGTTTGTATAACATATACAAATGCTCCAGTGACTACTATTAATCACACTAAAGTCTACTGTTCAAGTAGAAAGTTTTGGATCCCAGAGTAATAGAAATATGTCTTCATTTACATAGTACTACCCTCTATTCTGTCTCTATGGGTGCCAGAGGTGGACCATTAAAGTCTCTTTAGAGTCAACTGAAAAGTATGTACTCTATTTGGGTGCCCCTAGCACTGGGATATTAGTATAGTTCAAGATTTTATAACCTAATCCTACATTGCCCTCAGGACCAGAAGAGGCCCACTGCTGGGAAAGGTCCTGGTATTCATAAAGTTTTAATACTCTCTACTATTGAATCTTTACCTCTTAAGGATTTATTTATTAAAACCAGCCCTGATTGATTTAGGTCTAATTATGGTAAATAAATGAAGAGATGAGGTCAGGGTACATAATTTTTAGAATTATTTCATTAACCTGGTAGTTTATTAATTATAGAATTAACATATGCCTTTGGGCAAAATAATCCACTCAGAAAAGAAAAATTAAAAATACAAAAGTTTCCTCCCCCCACTCAAAAAACTTAGTCTTTCGCTCCCAAGAGACAACTAGTGTTAACAGCTTTTTGGTTTTCTTTTGATGTGGTTATCTTTTCTCTTTAAGCAGTGAACTCCTAGATCTGTTCTGTACCTATCATCAATACATAGAATTTTTGAAATGACAATGAAAATTGGAGATGCATAATATTTAACCATTTAACCATTAAACACCTACACTTCCCAAGTTTACTGCCTGTTAGAACACATGTATAAATGTGTGAGCAAGTATTTCATTTCTCTTTTGACTTATATTAATTCAAATAATAAGTTTATTTCTTGTATCAATTTTAGAATGAATCTGTTGCTCTTCACTTAATGAAAGATGTGGAAATAGGGTACTTACTGTTCTTTACTAACAATCCCATTAATCCTTTTCCTTTTTTTTAGTCATTTTGTTATTTTACATCAAGGGTTATAACATCACATTATCTTTTGTGTCTATAATTGAATTTTGTATTGTGTTTGTGGTTTGTTTTTAAAACATGATATCAGTATAAAACTCCAAGTACAATTCACTACAGGACGAATAGAATGAGTGTATCTTTAGTAAGAGAGGAAAATATAATCTCATGTCATTAAAAGTTACTGCTTAAAGAAGAATCTATCTAGTGTCAATAATTCATGAACTTCCATGGGTAGATCTGGTTCAGTACTATCTTTCTTTTAAGCATGTAAACAGAATTGTTTTACATTTGTTCCTAATATGTCATTGACTGTTAATGGTTTGACTGGATCTACACATCTATGGAAAATGTTTTTCATCAAAATTTTGAAAATGTAATTTTTCTGTAGATCCAGTATTCCTAAAATGAAGTCTAATAGTCTGGAATAAGTAACTTGTTTTACTTTTAAGAAACCTTATAATGTTCTCTTTATCCTTGTAGTTGTAAAAAATCATGAATGAATGTCCATTTATGGTATTTTTGACGTTAATTTTTTCCTTTCTCAAATTTTTATTTAAATTCCAATTAGTTAACACAGAATGTAATATTAGTTCAGAGTAAAATTTAGTGATTTATCATTTACATATAACACCCAGTGCTTTATTACAGGTGCCCTCCTTAATCCCCATCATCCATCTAGACCATCCCCTGCCCACCTCCCTCCATCAACCCTGTTTTTTCTCTATAGTTAAGAGTCTGTTTTCTGGTTTGCCCCTCCCTCTCTGTCTCTTTTGCCATTAATTCTATTTCAGATCACCTAGACATTTAATATTTGATAATGTTTTCCCTTAGATCCATTGTTTCTCTTATTATTTGCTCCTTTCCATTATTTCTGCTTTTTCATTCTGGAACTCTTATTGGAAATAAGTTGAAAACCTGTAACTAATTTCTCACATATTTACTTTGCATTATCCAATTTCTTTGTTCTTTGTTTCTCTATATTTTGGACGTTTATTTCAACTATATTTTCAGATAATCATCTTTTTTATTCGTGTCCATTTTGTTATTCAAATGATCTACTCTTTAAAAAACTTAAGTTTTTTAAGTATATATTGTGTAATTAATATATGCCAAGTATATATTGTGTAATTAATATATGCCACATTATATAATTATTTTATAAATATGATGTATATGGACATATACATTTTTAGTCACAGAGTAATCCATCTAAAACAATCCTGTTTTATGAGTACATTTTTAAAATTTTGTGACTGTTTACTGGCTTGTCTGTTTTTCTCAGGCAGGGGTCCTTCTTTATTCTTGTTGGCATTCTCTTTCAAATTTATTTATTTTTTCTTCTTAAATGCTTAACAATTTTGAGATGTTTTTGAATATCTGTGAACAAAGAATTATGTTAGAAGAAGATTATAAAGGAAAATGCAAGCATGGTGGGTGCCCATCCCCTGCCTAAGCTGGGAGGGTTTATATTTTTTTAACAGAAATCCTATATGAAGTGAAATAATGAGACTTTTCTTTCTTGTCCTGCAGTTTTTCTTTCCTATTCGCAAAAGTAGGAATTTCTAACTAGACAATTGCATCATCACTGGAAGCGCACTATACGAAATTGATGGTTCTTTCCAGGAAAAAGAAATCTCATTTTGATACAAAATCCAAGTCTGTCAATGTTATTTTTAGTTTGAAATAGTTGTAACTCATAAAATATCAGATAAAAATAAGGAATTACACTTCATGGTTGATATTATTTTAGTGTGCTTCATGTTCAAAAATGTTATCAATATGTTTGGGTATCTAATCCCACTGATATGAACATTCTGTGAAAAGGCACATTTGTCTAGGTCTGGGTGTACAGCACTAAATCGAGTCATTTATTCATTTATTTGACTAGTATTTGCCCCGTTTCTGCTATGTGCCAGGCATGTCACTGCAATCTGGGTTTATAGTGGTGAACAAAGTACAGTGGATCTCTTTCCATGGTGGATGAGTAAGATATAAAACACACATACAACCGGTAAGTTACAGATGTAATATATGAAGGGAAATTATAAGGTTTTAAGAGAAAGTAAATGAATATGAGTAATCAAATATTATCCTTTAAAGAAGTGGTATTTAAACTCAATAAAATTAGGAGAAGAGAAGGGCCTCTGATAAAGTGTGGTCATGTGGACATTTCGGAAAGATGAAAATGGCAGATAAGAAAACCTGGTGTAGGAATAGACAGATATACATCATGGGATTGCTCAAAGGGCAATGTCATTTGGAGAGAAGAAAATTTTGCAAGGCAAGTTTAGAGAGCAAGAGAGAGGCCACAACATGAAGGACTTTGTCCTAAGGAAAATTAAAAGTTACTGGATATTTTATTTTATTTTATTTTATTTTGTTTATTTATTGAGAGAGAGAGAGAGAGACAGAGAGAGAGAAGGGAAGGGAGAGCATAGGCAGATGAGGGGCAGAGAGGGAGAGAGAAAATGCCAAGCAGGATCCACACTGTCCGTGCAGAGCTCCACACAGGGCTCGACCCCAGGAACTGTGAGATCATGACCAAGAGTCAGATGCTTAACTGACTGAGCTACCGAGGCACCCCTGGATTATTTTAAATGTGTGAGTAGAGTGATCAGATTTGCAATTAAAAAAGAATTTATTTCATTGTGAATGATGAATAATAAATGGAATATAATTGAGAGTCCAGAAATAAACCTACATGTCTGTGATAAATTGCTTTTCAACAAGGGTACAAAATACTTCATTGGAGAAACAATGTTTTTTTTTCATCCAAGGATTTGGGTAACTTTTATCCATATTTAATCCAGATGTCATGCTATACTCAAAGATTAACTCAAAGTGGGTCAAACCTAAATGTAAGAGATACAACCACAGAAGTCTTAAAAGTAAACATAAGCCTGTGACATTGAATTAGGCTATAATTTCTCAGATATGACACCAAAAACCTGTCACCAAAGGAAAAAAATTAGGGAAATTGGATTTCATCAACATTAAAAACTTTTTTTAAGTTTATTTATTTATTTTGAGACAGGTGGGAAGGGGCAGAGAGAGACGGAGGGAGAGAGAATCCCAAGCAGGCTCTGCCCTGTAAGAACAGAACCTGATATGGGTCTCAAATTCATGAACTGTGAGATCATGACTTGAGCCAAAACCAAGAGTCAGACACTTAATCAACTAAGCCACTCCAGCAACCCAACATTAAAAACTTTTTAATGTCAAAAGGCACTATCAAGGAAGGGAAAAAACAAACCACAGAATAAGATAAAATATTTGCAAATCATGACTGATTAAGGTCCAGTATTCAAATATAAGAAGAGTTCTTATAGCTCAACAATAAAAGACAATCCAATTTAAAATATGAGCAAAGGATTTGAACAGATTTTTCTTCAAAGGAGACAGACAACCAATAAGCAAGCACAGGGAAAGGACATCATTAATCATTAGGGAAATTCAGATCAAAACTATAGTAAGTCACTGCTTTATACCCATAGGATGGCTGTAATCAATGGATGAAAAATAGCAAGTCTTGGTAAGGATATAGTGAAATTGGAAGGTTTATGCAATGTTGGTGGCAATAAAAAAAAAATGGTCCAGCCACATTGGAAAATATCTTCAAAAATTTAAACAGAGGGGCACCTGAGTGGCTCAGTCAGTTAAGCGTCTGACTGTTGGTTTTGGTTCAAGTCATTATCTCATGGTTTGTGGGTCCGAGCCCCACATCAGGTTCGAACATATTTATCAAACACAAATTGCTTGAGATTCTCTCTCTCCTTCTCTCTGCACCTCCCCTACTTGATCACTCTCTCTCCAAATAAACACATAAACATTAAAAAAATTAAACAGAATTAATGTATGACCCAGCAATTCCACTACTGTGTATGTATGTGTGTGTGTATACATACATATATATATGCATATATATGTATATATGTGTGTGTGTATGTATATATACATATATGTATATATGTATATATACATATATGTGTATGTATACATATACACATATATGTATATATATATTCAAAAGAATTGAAAACCTACTCCCGACACAAAGCTTGTACAGAGATGTTCATAAGTAGCATTATTCATAATAGTCAAAATATGAAAACAACCCAAATGTTCATCAGTTGGTGAATGGATAAACAAAATATGGCATATCCATACATACATGATTCCATTCCATGAAACGTCCAGACTAGGCAAATCCATAGAGATGGAAACTAGGTTCGTGGTTGCAGGGGCTGGGGGAAGGGAAGAATGAGGAGCGGCTGATAATGGACATAGGATTCCTTTTGAGGTCGTGAAAATATTTTGGAATTTGTTACACAAACTTGTGAATATACCAAAACTTTCTGAATTGTATACTTTAAGAGAGTGGATTTTGGATGTATGTGTATTTGTTTCCTAGGGGTGTCCTAACCAATAACCCCAACTTGAAACCACAGAAATGTATTCTTTCTCAGCTCTGGGGGCTAAGTCCAAAATCAAAATGCTGGCACGGGCATACATTCTCTGAAGTCTCGGGGGAAGACTCCTCCCTAGCCTTTTCTGGCTTCTGGTGGGCCTGGCTGTTCCTTCTAGATTCTGATCCCTGCTACCTCCTCCCTTGTGTGTCCGTGTGTCCACTCTCCTTCCTTCCTATTATAAAGGTATTGGTTACTGGATTTAAGGCTTTCCCTCAGTCCTACCTTATTTTATTCTGAGATACTATTTAAATCTGCCCAATTTCCATATAAGGTCACAATTTTGAGGTTTGAGTGGACATGAATTTAAGGGGGACTCAATTCAATCCGCTATAGTATGTAAATTACATCTCCAGTTTTGTTTTTTTTTTAATTTTTTTTTAACGTTTTTATTCATTTTTGAGACAGAGAGAGACAGAGAATGAATGGGGGAGGGTCAGAGAGAGGGAGACACAGAATCTGAAACAGGCTCCGGGCTCTGAGCTGTCAGCACAGGGGCCCGATGCGGGGCTCGAACTCACGGACCGCGAGATCGTGACCTGAGCCGAAGTCGGTGCTCAACCGACTGAGCCACCCAGGCGCCCCCATCTCCAGTTTTTAAACACATAGATATTAGGGACTACAAAATAGTTAAAAATCAAATGCCTAGTTCAGGTCCTGCAGTTTTGTCAAAGCCTTCTTTAATTATTAAGATGAGGAAACAGTCTCTGTTAAATTTCATATTCTCAGTGCCATAAACAAGGAACCAAAAAATACTTGTATTCAGGCAATAATGATCAAGTGAGTGACTGCACTGGCCAGAAATGTGAACAAAATAGACTAAATCCCAGCAATTATGGAGTTTATAGTCTTAACCATGTCTTAAACCAAAAAGCAACGTAATGGTGGTTAAAAGATTACTATGTTTTTCTTTCAGTGTAACATTTTATGTTACAGGTTATGTAGTTATATGTGTATTCCTTCAGTTATATGGTCTTTTCCTGTGGTGTATATATGAAACCATTATTTGAGCACCGTTGTGCCAGGCACTGTATCAAGCCTGTGTTCACTTAATTTCTTAACAACAATCTTATAAAATGCATACCTCATATTATCTTAAAATTCTGGATTAAAAAATACAAGATACTATATGTAGCTAAACAACTCTCTTGTGGTCATGCAACCATAGAGTTTCAGAATTTATTTTCTGACGTGGATTTCAACTTGATGCATCTTTATTGTTCACCGACAACATGCAAGTTTTTATCTGATTGAAGAGTAATTAATTGTCCTAAAGGAAAATGTTTTTTTTTCTGCTAGCACATAGTCTCCTTTTAACATGACACATTTCAGGATCTAATTGTGTTGAATTGCCATTTGGTCATGCTTTTCACATCGCAATTCACTCTTTAATGTGTTTTCATTTGATTCCCACAGCAAGGCTGAAACAGTGTTTAATAGGAATTATTATCCCCATTTTACAAATGAAGAAAAGAAGGTTCGTGTAGAGGTTACTTGGCTAGCCTATGGGCTTACATTTACTGGGAAGCTGACTCAATTGGCTTTAAGTCCAGTTATATCATGCACAATATTATGTCCATCTACGTCTCTAAAGTTTCATTAAGGCTGTGAATAATTCATACAAGTAAACTTTATTAATAATGATTTCCCCACTCTGTCAGATAATGAAACACTATAAAGTTCTCTACTTTTATCTCACAGGAATTGTTCCACTCTGAGCTGTCCTCACAAATTTCATTGTCCGTCATTACAATGCTGCCCTAGATCTCAGGGGAGAGAAACTTCCCATTCCTTCAACAACCCAAGGATAAAAGGGACTAGAGGATACAATGCCCAAACAATTATAAATGGAGACCTAAGGTATCCTGATTGGACACACACTAAAAGGGGGTGACAGACTTAATGTGTTAGGAAAACGGAGACAAGAATTGAATTTATTTCATGCCATTCTGCTTCGGCTCTGAATAGAGTCAAAGCTAAGATGTCAGAGTTGGCTGTAAGAAAGAGGAGGCTGGTGAGCTGGCGTGTAAAATTAGGGACAAGGAAGAGATCCTTGTAAGCATGAAATTTACAACTCTAAAGGGTTCAATGGAGCTCCCTCCCCTGGGCAATTAATGAAGGTTCCTCACAAACACGCATTGGCAGATGGGTGGCTCTGAAACCCAGCCTTTCCTGAGACTGATCAATAATTGTAGCAACTTCAGCTGATCTGGGAGTAGGGGGCCCTGGGAAGAGTAACAATAGAAAGTGTGGATTTCTGAGACATAATTTCAGAGCAGATTCAGCAGTTTAAAATGCATGGTTCGAAAGAGTCTCAGAGAAAATGGCCTTTCACTAATGGGAGATTGTGAAAAGCAAGTAAGCAGAGCTGAGGTTTTGAAATATTTACCTTGAGGGTAAGACTCGAAAAGTCCCCATCTGACTTTAAGACGTTTGGGGCTGGACTTTAAAGCCCCCTGGGCAGCTTTAAGTTTCCCCTAAGGTGGAGGCAGTCTCCCCAGGCTATCATAAAACATCTTTGGTTTCACTAATAAAAAATAATGATTTTCTAAGTTTTCTTTTTCAGTGTCTGTTTAATTGCCTAGAAACACACTGTACCCCAGGGCTCCACCCACTGGGGGTAGGGTCTTATTTTCATACATCATAAAAATCTGTTTAATTTTCCATTTCACTTATATAATTTTTCAATAGATTTTAATTATCTTAGCAGACTCCTAAGTATCGACATTATCTCAAAAATACGATTTTGCCTTAAAAATAATCAAACATAAATTTCTACAAGCTGTACTTGTTAATTTATTAAAAGAGAACCTTCAGGTTGGGTTTTTGAGTTTGTCCAAAAATCTCACCATACATTTCCCCAATCCTTGTGTGTACATACACATTGGGAGGGTTGATCCCCCACTGAATTGTTCTCAGCGAGGCGCTGAGAGCCTGGTGAGCAATTAAGTTTGTACTAAGTAAATGAATGAGTGAAGCAAGGTCCCATTTGATCTACCAAGATTTTCAAAGATGTGGCTTTCAGGAAGGCTTTGAATTCTGTTAATGCACTCAAGACACCAAACACTACACCATCAGGAGAAATCATATCTTTGATTTTCAAAACGCATCATATCATTGTGAAATCTATAGCGTTTAAGGTCCTAATTGGGTACACAAAGTAGATACTTCACAAATTTCAAAATGATTCTGAAAGTCAGATGGCTTTAACCACATGTTACTGATAGGAACCTGAAGCCCAGAGAGGGAAGAGAATTCCCTGGGTTCATCCAGCCAGAAGGTAGCGGAGCCTGTATAGATGTCCACTTCTTCATTCTGTGATACTCCAAAGCCTCAGTTCTTTGCAGCAGGCTGGGCTCTCTCTCTCCCTCAATTACCATTTTATGATGCTCGGAGAAATATCTTGTTATTTGTTTCTATATTTTGGATTCCAGGATAAATGTGTTACCATATCAAAGCCAAATTCCCACTGCTGTTATTCCCCATAGCCTCTTCACAAAACAATGAGCTGAACATGCCATCCGAGGCCCTTTCTCTCACTTTTGTATTCTAGCAGCTGGAAGAATCTGTGTTCGGTCTCCTTGTAAACATGAGAAAACCCTGCCCTTTCATTTGGACAGTGCCTCAGAACAAGTGACTTTTGTGACAGGGTTTGTGATTTTGGTCTGGTGAATGAATAAAATTGCAGACTTACAGGATTTGGCCGTTCTTCCGTCCTAAATGTAAAATGTTTCCGAAGCCGGTGTTCCTGCCTCCCAAATGATAGTGGAAGTGTGCAGCCCTGTGATACCAAAGCTTAATGTGGCCAGACCTTGAACTTTCTGTCTCCATCTGACTTTCTAACATTCAGCGGCTAGAATACAAAACGGTCTGCTGAGGCTCTGCCTCCCAGGTGTCCGCAGGAGCAAATGCTGAAGGTCTTTCAACTCAGTGGGCTTCACACAAACTATACCCCAGAGAGAAAATCTAAGCAGTGCTTCCGGCAGGTGCATGATGTGGTTCAGAAGCAGCAAGCATTTGATGCACGAGCAGGAGGCACTAAAATAGAGGCTGGGGAAGAAAGGAGGGATCAAGCAGTGATGGGAGCAGTATTGCGTCTGAGTTCCAACGTTCGTGCTGCTTCGCCAGCCGTCTCTTCCCCGCGCTTTCAGGTTCAAAACGGATCAGAGGGAGCAGGTGAGGCAGAGGGCGCAGTGTGGAGCAAACCGATCCCAAAACATCCTGGAGAAGGAAGGGGGCATTGCTCCTTCCAAGGAGGGGAGAAGACTTGCCTCCCACAAGGCAAGAGCTTTCCGGGACCTTGTGATTAGCTCAAAGGGCACAAGGCATTAAGTGGGTATTTTCTGATTTCCTTTGCAGAGCATGGAAGAAATGGGTGGTGGTGGTGTCGCTGCTGCTGTGTTTTTTCCCCTCCAGCTTCATCATCTTTTCCCTTCTTTCTTAACACACACACACACACACACACACACACACACACACACACCCCTTGTTGTTCTGAAATAAGCTTGACAGATTTTGTAACAAAAGGTTTTGAACACACTGTGCAGGTAAAATTTAGCCTGTGTGTTGCTCTCTAACTGATTTTGTTAAGTGACTGCTAAGACTGGGGCGGTTTTCGGGGTTTGGCGGGGGAGGGGGCATGGGGGGATGAATTGCATGGATTTAGGGACCGTCTGGTGGTATGTGTTTGCTCACCACAGGACCTTGGGCATCCTTTTTGAAACAAAAGCCTTCTATGTGAATACCTGGTGATCAGAAACCTTTTATTATCTGCCTGTTTCATCACCCTGTAATGAAGACTGTGGCAGGAATCTAGGGATTCAAATGGCAATCAGCACAGGACTCCATGAAGTCAACAAGCATTTAGGTGTACTGTGAGCCCTGCTTAGCTCTCAGGGAGCAGTTGGAAATACAAAAATGGACTTAGCATGGTGTTTATTCTTGTTGGCTACCTCTTCTAGATAGATTTCCTTTCATTTTATGTAATTTGTTTATATGGTGATATTAGTCCCCAAACATAACTCCTTGAAGGAAAAGTCAGATTGGGCCAAATAAACTAACTGCAAGGCAGCTGTTAGCTGAACACTGTTTTGATACTTGTTAATACAGATCTTCCCAAAGGTTGTGTATCAGGTGGGCTAAAGTTGCTAGCTGTATTGATCCTCTCGGTCCCTGTGGAGGTTGGGACAAGCCTTGAGGCTGCCGTAGCCCCTGGGCTTGTCACCCTTGGCTTCAAACAGTCTCATCAAATTGCCACAGTGTGCTGTACAAATATTAGCATATTCTGAGTATACGATGTCATTAAGGCCTACGCTACCTTCTAAACTCTAGACATTTGATGTCAACAGACATACAAAAAGAATAAACAAAATAGTGGGAGCCTTTTCTAGTTCTGCAAGACTGGATTCATACTGCTCAAGAGGCAAATTTTGTCAAAAATTGTCCTGAAACTTTATCTAGATAATTTCTACATGTGGGAATCAATAGTAGCAACCCTTTTGCAACTTAATTTTTCCCCCACAAAAGATTACCTGTTTGAGAATTATTGATAATATGCATGTAGATGATTGATCCATTTGAAGCACTGCAAGTTATACAGCTGACTGTGTCTCTCCATTTTATTTCACTCCAATGGTCATTTAGACTCACAATTTTCACTGTAAGTGACGATGGTGCTGTGAATATCTGTATGCAGATATGGTGGAGATACTTCAGGGAAATGGTTCATGGGTAGGGGGTACACTCTCCTCCTAGGATGTGTTTGAAATTGCATGTGTGAGGCTTGTTCCTTGTGATGGCTGGAGGACACTCCTGGCAAATGATCTAGGGGGCCAGGTACACTTTGCATTCTTCAGTAAATATCTAGCATAATAAAGAATTAGCCACCCAAAACAGCAATATTTCCCCTGTGGATAAACAACGTACTAGGTCGGATGCTTAGAAGTGAGATCGCTGGATGCACTGTATTTAGTAGATTCCTGCTCAACGTCCATCTCAAACAGCTCCTTGCCCCCCTGACCTATAGCAAAACATGGGAAGCGAGAAGCCCCCTTCTACCTGCAGCTGTAGATTCACGTTAGCTTTCCCAGGCAGGTGTTCACATGGAGACTTGGAAGGGAAACAGCAAGGTGAAGGTGGCCTGCTCTGCTGACAAGCAGGCACAGACAGAGGCCTTTTAGTTATTTATCTTTCCCACGGCAGATGCTGTCCCACTGTCAAGAGCCAGCATGCAGGGAACATTCTTTTTTTTTTTTTTTTTTTTGCCTGTGAACCAGCAGATGTGTTGTGGCTCTGGAGATGACATTTGTGGTGACAGCTTCCTGACCCTGGGGTAACAGCTATGTGGGGGTACGTTCTGTCCTGGTTCCCAGGCCCCTCGTTGGGGGGGATATCAGTGTCCCAGGTGTGGTGGAGACAGGGTTGCTGTGCACTCATTCCCAAAGGCCCTGCGTGGGGCTATTCCTTCAGCCTTTCTGAGAATTTTAGATGCCCCTACACTCCTGTTTTGAATTGCTTTCTGCTTCAGACATCTAGATTCGTTTTCCTCACATTCGGCTGAACCATGGCTGAAGCACCAGGTTTTAGGAATTAGATATCTTTGTTTTTTACTAGATTTTGCCATGTTGCTCTTTCAGAATATTGGATCCATTTACACCACCCCATGTATGAATTCCTGTTTCCCCACACCCTCAATAACATTTGAGATGGTCAGTTGTCAGATTATTACTGCTTCTCCTCCTCTTTCTCATTATTATCATTATTGTTTCTCCATCCGAAAATTGTACAGGAGCAAGCGGGCGTCTCCATTTAAATGCCCTCAGTTATTTGTGAATCGAACAGTTTTTCATGTTCATTGTTTGCTTTCCTTTTTTTGATAATGCCTGATGATCTCTCAATCTATTGTGCTATTGACTTGTTTATAATTTTCTATATCAATAGGTAGACGTTTGTTGTATCCCTGCAATGCCCAGTCATAGGCTGGAAGCAGCTCAAGGAGCACGACCTTAGGACAACTCAGCAGTGGGTTCCAAGGCTCAACAGCGCAGGCCCTCGTCAGTCCCCACTCTGTGTGGTGAGAGGTCAGTGAAGCACATTCTGTGGCTACCACACTGCTCCCTGCACTGTTCAGAACTGCTTCTTCACACCAGTTTTAGGAGCAGCTCCTCTGCGTGTTCCCCGTCCTCCTTTCCTGAGGAGAAAAGAACAGGGTTAATGGGTTAGACTAGAGGCCCCATTGCTACAAATGATCCCCAACTGTAAGGACATGTCACTACCCATTCTAAAACCCTTCTGTCCTCAAGTACCCATCCCAGCAAGTCTTGGTGGCTCACCTGGTGGAGTGATCATTCCCACCTGGTGGTGTGACCCAAACCTTCACTTCTGAAGAGTCCAAAGCTTCGATGGCCCTTCTCTTCTTGGTTCTGGATTCCTAAACAGACCCATGTACACTTCAATGCATAAGGGGAGTACCAGGAGGTGACCAAGTTCCATGGGTACCTCTCCTGGATTCCACAGGTATTTCTCCTTGCCCCCACATTGTGTAGAAAGAGCCATATCTTGTCCTGATGATCAAGGCCAATTACTCCTGCTAATAAAGCTTATTTTATTCATTTTGAGATAGTGTGTGTGTGGGGGGGAAGGGACAGAGAGAGAAAGAAAGAATCCCAAGTAGGCTCCATGCTGTCAGCTCAGAGCCTGACAGGGGGCTCCATCTCATGAACTGTGAGATCATGACCTGAGCTGAAACCAAGAGTCGGACGCTTAATCAACTGAGCCACCAAGGTGCCCCACTCCTGCTAATATAGTGACTCTTATTGCCTGCTTTTCCCTGGTCATAGAGTCCAAAGTTCCCTAGTAGCAGGTATCACTTATAGTTCAGTAGGATTCTTAGCTGTGTCCCTTAGCAAGAATGTACACGTTTGGGGACCAGGATCTACAAACCTGACGAGCCTAGAGTTATAGGAACAGAAATCATAAGGTCCCCCAATGAATCATTGGTAGTGATGGTAAGTGGAGCCACCCTTGCTTCCACCCCATGGTTTCTGAACATGCGTATCCTTCCTAGTGGGGACAAACCATTATATAGAGAGACATTTAATAAATGCATTGTGCTGTGAGGAGTCATACTTACTCCTTTCAGACTGTTTCCTCTAGGCTGGCATTTCATTGCACTTGTAGGACATTATTCTTGTGTTCTGTAAAAGGCCAGAACCCTCCTGATGGCATAGTATATGATATAACCAGTGAATCTCACTCCAGCACCTTCTTCACTTCCACCACTGAACATCAGTTTCCTGGTCTGAAGATATATGTAGAGAAGTTCATGCCTATGGACCAGGCATTCTCTAAACTCCCAGATAGTGGTGTTGGCTATGCCTTTTGCCTTGTGGGCAGGAAAGGAATGCCCAAACTCCCAATTTATTTCTTATCCCTGTGAGGTTGAACAGATGGTCTTTTCAGTATAGAAAGAACACAGTGTAGTCAACTTGCCACAGAGTAGCCAGTTTATCTCCTCAAGTAATGGTGTCATTTTGGGTATTCAGTGTTGGTCTCTGTTACTGCTAAATTAGGAATTCAGAGGTATCAATAGATCTGCCTTGGTAAGTGGGAGTCTGTGTTATTGGGCCCATTTATAGCCTCTGGCTCTGTCACTATGACCACTCCTTTCATGTACTCAACACACCAGTTGTGGATGGCTGATAACAAAGGATGGCTAAAGATAACTGGCTCAGTCACATTGTCTACTTGGTTGTTCAGTGCCTTTCCTGTGGTTTATGTTCTCCTATGGGAGTTAACAAAATAATTATATTTTGTTCCCGCTTCTGTATGACCTCCACTGCCTCTCTCTTGAAGATGTCTCCAGTATTCCAGTTCTTTTCCTCCAAAGACCTTGATTGACACTTTGAGTCATTTATCCTTCCACAAAAAATAGGTAGATTAACTGCTCATACTTTAGCCCGTTTTGGAAATTATCACTCTTGACTATATTTCAGGACCACCCCTGAATATGGATCTGCAGCCATTGCTTTCTCGGTTTGTACCCACACACCAACATGACCTATTTCCAAACCACGACCAGTCACTTCCTTTCTCCTTCAGCTGATTGCATAGAAACCCCCCTATGGTCATTGGTACAAGTTGATGGAGAGGCACTTATGTGACTCTACAGGTGACACAAGGTTTGGACTACATGTTCATGAATGTAACTTGTGCCTTCTGGCCCTGCTCAGGTTCATTCCCAAATGTAAATTCCCATTGTATTATGGACAATTGTTGCCAGACCTATAGGACCTTATGTCTTGGTTTACCTGACAGAACCCAGCTTATAATGGGAAATTCCAAAGGCATTGTCACTTCATGTCCCATGTGCAAGTGGTCCATCAGTAAGATGCCAAAATATATTTCTTTTTTATTATTTTTGTTTTGGGGGTGGGGGGAGGAGCAGAGGGGGAGAGAGAGAGCATCTTCAGCAAGCTCTACACTAAGCACAGAGCCTGACATGGGGCTTGATCCCACAACCCTGGGATCATGACCTGAGCCAAAATTAAGAGTCGGACGCTCAACTAACTGAGGTACCCAGGCACCCCAAAAGATATTTATTTCATAAAGGGCTTATAATTCTCTCTTGTAAATAATGTGGCCTCAGAATCCCAGGGGCCTACATGTGATTCTGCACTAGAGCTTGCCATAAGCTCCATACTACATCTTTCTCATCACAGACACTTCTAACAACAGAGTGTTGACTGGTTTGTGTGGCCCAAGTGGTAGCACTGATCACTCTATGGTTTGGACCTGCTGCAATGTGTTTCCTTCTTTGGGGAGGATGCAGGATGCAGCAATTTGCCTTTTACTTTGAAAGGAAAATGGGTGATGGGCATTAAGGAGGGCACCTGTTGGGATGAGCACTTGGTGTTATATATAAGAGATGAATCACTGGATTCTACTCCTGAAGCCAAGACCACACTGTTAACTAACTTGAGGATATGTGTGTATATATGTATGTGTGTGTGTGTGTGTGTGTGTGTGTGTGTGTGTGTGTGTGTATTTAATGTATTTTAAAAAAAAGAAAGAAATATTATGGCACTCCCCTCACACTAGATTCCCCCACATTCCACTGAAGTATCCAGCCCCTGAATCTTAATAGGGTTTATTTTCCCTTCTCTGTGATGCATTTCTTTTACTAAGGCCTGTAGAAGACTAGCCACTTCTTTCTCATCTTGCCAACTTAACATGATACTGTTGTTATAGTGGAACATAGCAGTATTCTTGGAGATGTCCAGGTGGCCCGGATCTCTTAGGATTCCTGACATAGGATGAAAGACTTAACATAGTTCTGAGTCATAATCGTGAATAAACATTGTTCTGTCCTATATGAATGCAAGCTATTTCTGATCTTGTTTTCTAATTTGAATGGAAAAGACCACATTTGTCAAATCAATGGCTACATATCATGTACTTGAGACCTTATTAATCTGTTGTAGTAACAATAAGACCTTTCGTGCTACAGCTGCAAATAGGCCTAGTGCTTGATTAAGTCTGTCATAGAATACAGTCATTCCCCAGGATCCATCCAGTTCCTGAAGGAGTCAGATTGTTGAATTAAATAAAGACATGAGAGGGACCACCACCCTTGAATCTTTTAGGTATCTAAAGATTGAACTCCTTTCTGCCATCCCCTCCAGAATATAATATTATTTAAAAAATATTTTATTGATGTGAAATTCACAAAACACAAAATTCATCATTTAAAAATGAACAACTAAGTTGCATTTAGCACTTGTTACTGAATGTTAGTGTTGTACTGAATGTTTAGAATGTTATGCAATCATCACCCCCATCTAGTTCTAGAACATTTCCATCACTCCAAGGTAAAACCCCTTACATATTTTTACGAAGTTTTTATTTAAATTCTAGTTAACATATCATGTAATACTGATTTCAGGGGTAGAGTTTAGTGATTCATCACTTACATGCAATACCCAATATTCATCACAATAGGTGCACCTCCTTAATACCCATTACACACCTAGCCCATCCTCCATGCACCTTCCCTCCAGCAACCCTCAGTTTGTTCTCTATAGTTTCACTCCATATCCCCTTCCCTCCAGCTTGTGACAAGCAATAATCTGTGTTCTTTCTCCATGGCTTTATCTATAATGAATATTTAATACAAATAGAATTGTACGATATGTGACCTTATGTGTTGAGGGTTCATCCATGTATGTATCAGTACTTTATTTCTCTTTATGGCTGAATAATATTCCATTGTGTGTATATAACACAATTTCTTTATCCATTCCTCCATTGGTAAACATTCCGCCATTTGTGAACATTGGTTGTTTTCACCTTTTACCTTCACTATTGTGAATAGTGCTGCTGTGAACATGCATATATGTGTATTAATTTGAGTGCCTGTTTTCGATTCTGAGTATATACCTAGGAGTAGAATTGTAGGGGTCATATGGTAATTCTTTCTTCAACTTTTTGAGGAGACAACAAACTCTTTTCAACAAGAGTCAAACTGTTTTTGCATTCCCACCAGCAATGTACAAGGGTTTCATTTTCTTCATTTCCTCCAATTGCCAATACTTGTTAGTTTCCATTTTCTGATTCCAGCCTTCCTAGTGGGTATAAAATGATATCTCAAGGTGGTTTTGATTTGCATATTCATAATGACTAGTGATGTTGAGTATCTTTTCATACATTTACTGAGGCTTTGTATATCATATTTGGAGAATTTTAGTACTCAGCCCTTTTTTTAATTTGGTTGTCTCTATTGTTGAGTTGAAAGAGTGCTTTATATATTCTGGATACTAGACCTTCATCAGATATATGATTTGCCAATATTTTCTCCCATTCTAAAAGTTGTCTTTTCACTCTCTGGATGTTTTCTGATGCTCAAACTTTGTTTTTATTTTATTGAGGTCTTATTTATCTATTTATTTATTTTTTGTGCATACTATTTGTGTCATAGCTAACCAGATCATTACTATTTTTGTGATAACTTCACTCATCATAATGACTTTCACATAACAGTCCTGTCATGTGTTTCTACAAACTTAATTTAAAACTGGGTTTTTTTCTGTCCTAATATGGCATGGACTCAATCTAGTGATCATTACCACTTGGAATGTCATTTAAATGACTTTCCTTATTCTTTAATTGTAAAAGTGATATGGGTACTTTGGCTCATCCACATATTTCTAAGTCTAAGAGTTTTCCAAAGGGAAAATTGAAAGTTTCAAAGGTGTCCAGTTTACTAGAAGTTTTAACTCTTGGGCTAGAAATAGATTTAAGGTCTCATATCACAACTTTTACCAATGCAGGATTCTCTTTGATTCTGTTCCTCATGGATGACGATTACCCTTGAATTCTCCCAGTGACCAGAAGACTGGTGCATCAGAAGGGTCATGTTGCATTGTTGAGCAGAATTAATTGCTCAAAACTTTTTAGAAACATGATATAAACTCTAACATATTTCAACTTTATCCCATTTGACCTATTTTTATTATTTACAGTTACACAATATGTTATTCTTTTTTTTTGATAGTGCTTCAGATGTGTAAAACTGTATAATGTTTTTCCTATGTATCCAAGCTAAACAGTTACCATACCAATAGCTTTTTTCTCATTTCTAATTTGAATTCTAGATATTTCATCCTCCAGATCACCCTCCTCTAACAGAACTTCATCTTGTCGATGTTCTTCAAGAGTAGGAGTCAGAATAACACAAAATGCTCAACTGCGATCAAAGGCAAGAGATGTAATTATTTGTACATCATGATTTTATTAATGAAACTCTGGTTGCTAACTTCCTTATTAGTAAGCCTAATTTAAATCAGGCCCCTTTCATGTTCTGTCATTGATTTTTGCCCTAGTGACAATAACAACCCCTAAGGAGAGCTCCATGTCTGTGCATGTGAATTAAGGTGGTATTCTTCCATTCTGAAGTATATTATATTATCAGGGTTTCCAGGACCACACAGGAAGGCTCACAATATTTTACAAGGAAAATGTACTATTTTAACATCAGACTGCATGAAACATATTGTATCTTGTCCCAAAACGGAACCTATTTGTGTGTCAGTTTCTGATTGATTCTTTTAGAATATATTAGCTTATGCCCAGTCTGCATCTACCAAGAGAATAAATTGTCACTACTCATAGTCTTATATCTTCCTCTATCCAGACTTTGTAGTAGTAGTAGTAGTGGATTGTGTGTGTGTGTGTGTGTGTGTGTGTGTGTGTTGTGTGTGTGTGTGTGTGTGTGTGTTAGAGAGGGAGAGAGAGAGAGAGAGAGAGATTGTGTTAATGTGTAGAGAATAATATAATTCCTACATGTGGTTACAAACAGCAGTAAAATGAGACTACCTGGAGTTTCATTCAAATATGCATCAACATTTTTTTGGTTCCTATCTAACTATATTTCCTTAAAAAACAAAGTGATTATGCTTTTTCCATTTTTAAAAATATGGCAAAATATGCAAACATAAAATTTGTCATCTTAACCATTTTTAAGTGTGCAATTCAGTGGTATTAAACACATGCATAGTGTGCTACCATCATCACCATCCATCTGTAGAACTCTCTTCATCTTGTAAAGTTACAGTTCCATTCCCATTAAAAATAAACTCCCTTTCTCCTTTCTTCCCAGTCCCTGGGAAACACCATTCTACATTATTCTGTCTCTGTGATTTGACTGCTCTAATTACTTCATACAAGTGGAATCCTACTATATTTGCTGGTGCGTGTATGGGAGAGAGAGAGACACTTGCTTGTTTAACTTAGCATAATGTTCTCAAAGTTCATCTATGTTGTGGCATATCTCAGAGTTTCCTTCCTTTTTAAGGCTAAGTAACATTTCCTTGTATGTAAACACTGCATTTCACTTATCTATTCATCTGTCAATAGAAACTTGTAGCCATTGCAAATAATGCTGCTATAAACATGAGTGTACAAATCCTATTTTTAATTTTTTGGAGTATATACTTAGAAATGGAATTGCTGGATCATATGGTAATTATATTTTTAATTTTTTGAGGAACTGTCATACTATGTTTCCTATAGCAACTGCACCATTTTACATTCCCATTAATAGTATACAAGGGTTCTATATTCTTTCCATGTCTTCACCACCACTTGTTTTTTCTTCTGTATTTTTTTTTTGACAGTAGACATCCTAATGGATGTGGGATGGTATATCATTGTAGTTTTCATTTGCATTTCCTTAATTATTAGTGAGGTAAGTGATTTTTTTTTTTTTTTTTTTTTGCTTATTTCAGATGAGGCTTGAGGCTTAATAGGTGTGATGTTTGTCAAAGACGTAACCGGTAGTGTTGTTAAAATGTGAACTCATATGTAGTAAAGGAAAAAGTTGGCAGTCACTACCATGATCCTTTGGTGAGCTTTGGTGGATTAATATTCCAGGAATTCTCAGTTGCAGGAACAATCGTTTCTGGTTTCTGTCTTTATCTACATAAGACTTGAAGGGACTTACTCCAATCTTTGGTGAGAATATTCAGAATGAATCAGCATTTGAGTAATGTATATCATTATCAGTATAAAATAATAAAGAATAGAGAGAAAATCAGCTTAGGGCAGTGTAAAGCTAATTTTCTGTGTGGGTGTGATAAGAAGCAGAGGGAGTTCTTCCTGTGTGATATATCAAGGTGATAATGTGCCCCATTAGGACAATTTGTTTTATATTTCTTAAAATAGATATGACTGAGAAAATGACAGATGGAGGTCAGGAAAAAATTCATGAAGTCCTTCACCTTATATTCATAAATCAATGACTTGGTCCCAGAGAGTTGGCTAAAAATATATTTCTCTTTCAGATGAAGGAGATTAGGTTGTGAAAAGAAGAATGTGTTGACTGGAATGACTGAGAACATCACCTCTGTCATTAGCACTATACTCTAGCATTATGCAAAATACAAGAAACATGATTTTCTTCTTTCACTTTTACCTTTCCAGTAATACACATTCCTAATCCCTCCTCTCTCTCTCTCTCTCTCTCTCTCTCTCACACACACACACACACACACACACGTATGGATTTCTGTTTTGTAGATGAAACCACACATTAATAATCACATAAATAATGTGGGTTCAGTTAAATATTTGGTCCCTGGCAGGGAAATAGTTAAGGAAGAAATAATTTAAATGAATTTGCACCAAGTATTTTCATGGGGGAAGAATTAGAAAAATATACTCAGAAGAGATTATGTTGAAACAATACTAATGCCTGAAAAAATAGACTTTAGATGTTTTTCACTCTTAGAAGCCAATACCAGCATCAACTCCCAAAAGAGATCAGTATGTGAAATGACAATCGTGGGTTGAGAATGAAATCTTTAAAGTTCAATGTGAAATACTGATTTTTTAAAAATAATTCCTTTTGAAATATCTGTAATCTTTTAAACTTATAATCAGGTACAACCTAAACTATAATGAAGGTACTTAACATGTCAGGAAACAAGGAGAAAGAGTCAAATGGCAAGGTAGCATTATGAATTTCTAGTGAGATTGGCACTCTTGCTTCTATTTTTTTATTGCATTCCATAAGCGTCACAGAAAAAAAAATCCTTTAAAGAAATACATTCTACAGCTTATCACTCATGTCGGAGAAAACTCGTTTAATGCTTTTGTTGGCCATGATACTGAAAATAAGTCTTGATTGAAGCAAGCACAGTCATATATTGAAGTACACAAATAGACGCATTTGCTTGGTTTATTCTCCAGCCTTGCTGCAAGAATGCAAATGAGCTTTTCCAAGCCCAGTTTCAAGCTGTCAAGTGACAAAGGGGGGGAGGGGAGCAGGAAAAAAAATCAAATGAGTTAACCTGGCACAGAAGTCTACAGATTAATTATGTTTTAAAAAACTGAAAACAATGTGTTTTTTTGTTGGCAACTTGAAAGACTGGTGCCTGAAATACTCTTTAATATTATGTAAACAAATGGAGCTTAATCAATTGCAGACACAGCAGTCACCATACCTGAAAAAGGTATGGAGCAAGGTTGTTACTTTCCTTTCAAATAAATGAATACAGCACAGAAGACAGGAATTCTTACCCAACTGCCAGCACAATTTATATATTGCTTACAGGATGGTGACAGATTGGCATTGTGACTTCAAATGCCAAGTAGGTATCAATACACTTATTCTTTCTACTGGGATTCCAGAATCCTAGGGATTCAAGAGCAGTTAAGTGGCAGATTCTCGTTTTTCCCTAGCATTTTGTACTAGAGACATGACCTCTGAGTGATGCATAGCATGCTACCATCATTGTAAGGGTGTAGAACGTCCTCGTTACTAATTTTGGTTCACTTGGATGGATGAAGCCTGATTTAGTACCCCATGGTTATTCAGCCATCAATTTAGTAAATCAAAACACATACATTACTTTCGTTCTTGACCCAACCCTGACTTAAATATTGGGAAATTTACTTGTTGATTAGGTACTCGATGTTGATGGAGAATCCAAGGATGATTAGCTCTGTGTGCTAGATTAAACAGGAAGGTAGAGTTGAGTTATGACAGGTTTAATGGAGGAGCCCTAACACATGGAACTTCTGGAAGGGCAGCCTAACTTCAGGCAAAATAGCAAAGGCTGTCATTTGGAAGATAGAGGAACTCTTAACAACAAAAAACAAAAAACAGATGCCTTTGAGGTTTACTTAGAGCATGCAAGCATTCAAGGCTTTTTAGTAATTAAAAATGCTTGAATGTGACTAGAAGAGAGATCCAGAGGAGAGTAAAATGATTGAGCATGGGTTGGAATGGCAGATGTTCACCAATTGGCAGCAAAAAGTTAAGGCAACTAGGAGATGAAAATAAAAGGGGACAAGTTAATTTGTTTCAAATGCAAGGAAGATAGCTTTAGTTTTCACAATTTTAGATGAGATCAGGGATTTTGCGGAGATAAGATTCAGGTTTTGTGGAGAGGCACTAAAGATAACTTCCTGAGATTATTTTTATTTTTATGAAATGAAAATTTAGAAGCTAGAATTTGGCAATGCATTGGAAGTATGGGACACTCTGAAGACATTTTCCTGCTTTCAGTTGGAAGTTAAATGAATAGGGTTTTATTACAGCTGAATAGAGAACATTGGCTAAAATCTGCAACAGGAAATAAAAGAACAGATTATTAATTAGGACCCTCGTTTTTGCCCAATGTTTTCAATAGTTTTTCAGTTATTTCATTAAAAATGTATGCATTACCTTAAATCAACTACTGATCAAGAATAAGCAAAATTATATATTTCATTGAATTCACTCATAATTACTTAGCACCTCCATGCTGTATAATCTTAGGTTGCACTTTATTAGTAAATATGTTTTATAATTGTGCAGCCCACACGGCTACAATTGAAAGGTTTGAATGTGTTTTTCCTCCTGCATTTATTATATCGACTTTGGTGAGTAGCCATATTGCATTTGTTAAATAGGGTCTTAATGCAGATACTTTTTATTCTTTTCTGTCAGATCCATCGTCTCATCCCTCGCCTATAAGGAATAAAAATATCACAAAGAAAATTCACTGCAAAGCATGTTCCCATTAAATTTCGTTGATGAATACACAAAATGCCTGAGTAGCTAAGTAATATACAGATATGAAAAATCCCTATATAGTTTTATAATGCATGCACACACACATACACACACACACAAATATATATGTGTGTGTGTATATATATATATACATACATACATACACGCATGTACGTACATACAGACATACATTTAGATGTGAAGGTTGACATCCTAAAAATAAATTTTCCTTCTCACAGTAAGCCAAGTTACAGTACTTTGTTAAGCAAAAGATTAAATTATTCTCATTTTATGCACTGCCATCTGGCATACTTGTACTTTTTTTGTGAATCACAGAAAAAGCAATTCAAAACCAGACATTAAATAGACTCATAAGTAATTATCGACATATTAAGTAGTTTCTGAAGACAGGTTTGAACACATACATTCCAACAGGATTTTCTTAGGTTGATAGCCATAAGCGTTTTCATTGAGAAAAAATATTTTATAATATTATTGTAAAATAATTTGGCAAACTGTTTCTATGTACATCTGCTTGAATATTCTTAAAACATGCTACATTACAAAAGTAATTCTGTTCTGTGATTCATACTCATCCCCCTTTTTCTTTGATATTTTTCTATGTTTTATTAATGGGGCAGGAATCCTCATAATGAAGGAAATGTCTTCATCCTGAAAACACCCAGACTGTTTTGCCCAGATGCTGTATACCTCTCGGGATTCTGCAGGTTTGGGGGGAGAGTGGGTGGAAGTAATCTACTTTCTTTGTGGAACAGGGCTCATGTCAAAGGGACGACTCAGAAGCTTTCCCAATTTCTTTTTGAGAGTAAGATAATGATGTCACAGGAAAACTGGTTCCATTTTTTTATAGTCCTGATCTTAAGAAATATGCCTTTATATTTAACCCAAACAGATGCCCCTGCCAGCACTACTGCTCTGGAGGACTTTGTAATCCCCCAAGGCAGCCATTTGTAATTCTGGTCACACTAGGTTACAGGTCCTTAAACCTCTTTCAGTGTGTGGTCCTTGGAGCCAAGCACAGTATTCCCAGTATGGAGTCAAAGAATGGAGTAATTCTCACTTTCAGTTTTTCTTATAGAAATATATTACAATTCATAGACTGCATTTGTCTTGTCAGGAGACCCTGCAAACAGTTGCCTAAAATGGATCTTGACTCATTAAGATCAGGAATATTTATTAAATGTGTTTTGTCTTCTCAAATATTTGTACCTAAACACAGACATTTGCAATTAGCCCTATTATATCCCATTCTATTAGTTTTGTCTGTTTTTAACTATTAGATCTTCCTTAACAACCCACTTAATTTTTATGACATTAAAAACAAAACACCTTTTAGTACAGAAAAAGTGAAAAAGATAGGACAAAATGGACAATATTAGACAAAAGTAGGGCCATTATGTGTGTGTGTGTGTATATATATATATACACACACACATACATACATACATATATATATACACACACACTATATATATATGTGTATATACATAGAGCCTAAGGCATCACCATTATCATTATGTGTATAAGAATTCTATATGCTGCATTTTTTCTACTTAAAATTACTTTATGGATATTTGATTGCATTATTTAATATTCTTTTGAAATCTGATTTCTGGGAAGGACTGAATAATATTTGACAAAATGGGTATATTATATTTAGTTAAACAGTAGATGGTTATTATCTGTCAATTTTTTCTATTGCAAATAATACTGCTAAACACATTCTTATACTTAAAATTTTGCTTGCATTTCTCAATAACTTTAGAATAAATTACTGGATATAGACTGTTTGGATTAAAATTGTGAATATTTAGAGGAAATATTAATGCATATTGCCAAATTGAAATTCATTCACAAGGTGAATTTTATTTTCCAGTATGTAAATCTGTATAATAAATATGTATGTGTATATATAATACTTATGCACATATCTATAATATATAAAACACATACATTTATATGTATATACACATGTGTGTAGATAAGTTTATATTTTTATATACATATATGTGTGTATAGAATATGTAGATCTATATTGAGATAGATAGATACAGATATAGATATAGATAGATATAGTTGATATAGATACAGATACCTGGAGTGGATAGAAAGAAGTAAAGGTAAAAAGGTAGAAAAAGGTAAAGGTAGAAAAAAAAAATTTCTACCAGGTATTATTACATACCTTATAGCTGACTCTTTAACTGTGGGGTTGAACGTGTTATGTCAGGGTAAGTGTTACATTGTAGTATCAGACTAGTTCAGAAATGTATCCCCTGGGTGTGTGGGATACAAAGGTACTATGATAGACTTGACCTGTATTTTACCTTTCCTGTTTCTTTGACAAACATTTCTATAACAAATGGCACAATGAAAGTCTAAAATTTTAGCAGGCTATGACCATTGCATGGAAAGATTCATATAAGAGATTCATCCAGAGGTAACAATGAAACTATAGCCTTTAATGGGGTATGGTAAAAATTGTTGCTATTATTTTTGAGAAGACAAATACTCCACTGAGGCTTCCTTGGTGCTTGCAAAAGATAATTTAGTAAAAATCTTATAAGCATTGTTGGACTGCTCTGGGTTAGGTACTAGTTCATTTAGACTAATAAAGGAATGTTCCTTTTATTTTGGAGATCTCACTCTCTAAAAGAGGATACTGAAAAGTAAGCAGTGATCTATGGAGTGACATAGATAGGCTCAGAGGTCTGTGTGAGATTCGCTGGGGCACTGACTTCAGGTCTTAATCTTCCAATTGAACTAGCATTTCTCTTTCTTCTCTGATCACCTGTTGCTGTTCTGTGGTGACTAAAATAGTACAATGGGAAGAAAAAAAGGATAATGGGTAGGCAAACAATGGACAAAGAAATCTAATTAAACAGAAGTACACCCTAATCTAGACCCTGTCTTCAAAGGAAATTAAATTACCTTTAGGCAAGACCAGTCCAAGAACTTGGCAGCAAATTTTGCTAATAGTATATATCCTGGCACTTGTTTGCAACTGTATCTACCTGTTCTCTGTATGCCACTAAGTAGAGAGGGATATGCTGGGTGCTAGACCAGGGCTGGTCCCTAAATACGCTGATGTATCTCACTGCTGATTTACCAGTGAAAGTACCCTTGTTGCACAGTCACTGATGTTTTCAGATATAGACTGTGTATGAGCCAAGAACACCAATGACAGATCAGAGTTTCCAGCTCTGTAAGTGAGAGGAGCCACAGGCTTTAGACTTCCATCAGAAAACTCCTATGATTGTTAATTTATAAGTCCCACCTTATTGTTTCCATAAAATTGGGAACTATCATTTTCTTCTCTACAACCCACAAATTGGTAACTCAAATTGAGAACCCAAGCTATTGCCCGGACGTTTGTAAAGGCAGAAAAAGGCTGCCGATGACAATTATGCTAACCTTAGCACCAATAAGAGGGAGATGATGAAATAAATCAAATGGCAGTAAGTATCTGTTTGTCAGGCTGCATCAGAAGTGGGTGCAAGAAAGCCCAGCTACATAATGAAGAACCAAAGGACCAAGGCAATCAAAATATTTCTTTAGCTACATTGCCAATCACTAGAACTGCTCTAAAGTTTGCACTGCATGTCTGAGTTGTGAAAAGAAAAAAAAAAACTTTAAAACTATAGGTGTGTGAGAGCTAGAGTTGATGGTGGTGAATAAGAGTTCAAACCGAACTTCCTTGCAACTTTCGGGGAGGCATCAGCAAACAGGTCCTCATCCAAGTAATCATCATAGAAGAGGTAACACAGACCTGAAGCCTCTTGACACTCAATAAGAGAGAACCATTTAAGGACATAGAAGTACATGAAGGAAAGCAAAAAAAGAAAAAAAAGAAAAAAAGAGCAGCCTCAGAGGTCAAAAGAAAGCCATCTCATGTGGTGTCATAGAACTCAGGGAAAGAACATTTTTAAAAAACACTGAGTGATTAGAAATGTCAAATATCAAGACTCAGAAAGGAGAAGTGGTCTTTGCAACAAAAAGCTCACAGACTGGGGTGCCTGGGTGGCTCAGTCGGTTAAATGTCTGGCTTTTGATTTCGGCTCAGGTCATGATCTCATGATTCATGGAATTGAGCCCCGCGTTGGGCTCTCCTCTGACAGCGTAGAGCCTGCTTGTGATTCTCTTCCTTTCCTTCTCTGCCTCTCCCCTGCTTTCTGTCTCTGTCTCTCTAAATAAACAAACTTTTTTTTTTTAATCTCACAGATAATCACAGGGAAATGAGGTGTCAGGGGAACAAAGTAGGGCAAAGCCAGATTGTTGTGAGTTGATGAACAAACAGGAGGTGTACAAATTGGAGACCATATGAATAGACAATCATTCCAGGATTATTTCATGGAACTTGATTTAAGGTGAGAGAGACCTGAAGATATTTAAATGATTACGTGATACAGTCAATATACAGTAGCAAATAATTTCTCTATCTGTGGGGTCTCACATTTCTATCTTATTCTAGGCTTTCCATTCTCAAGCAGCATGGTTTTGGACATTTGTCTAGGTGTTCCTCTCTTCATCTGTCAGTGTGGGTCCATATCCTCTCAACCAATGTTAGCCAATTACGTGTGTGTGTGTGTGTTTTTCTTTTTTTGAGGCCACTGCAGAAAGAGGGAAAAATCAATGTAGCAGAGTCTCTCGGGAGGTAGCAGACTATAGATTCAATAACTCCGGTGAATGAATCTTTCAAAGGAGGAAGGTCTCTCTTACATTGTGGTATATGTAAAAGATAAAAAATAAGGGTTCGGGTCCATTTAGCTTTATGAGTTTGACATTAACAGATTTCCAATTTTAATGGCCTTTGCTTGTTCTGAAATAAGCAAGAGAATTATCAGCTCCCAGTAGGTTACAGGGCAAGTGAGTAGAAGGCCTCAGGAAGATGAAGATTTTAAATAGCTAGTGGAGTGATGGCAAGAGACAGTTTACTGAGACAACAGTGTGTCGGACTATCCCTGTGCCCATCGGATGCCAGAGATAACACGCCTAAAGGAACAGTTTTTTGTGAAGTTCTTGTTTTCTCTGAACAGTGTCCCTAGTCTGGTGCTTGGTTAGGGAAGTGCCGTTGAAATCTGAAAGCAGAAGTGGGTGAGGGTGGAAGATGACATCCGTTGGTAGGTAATGGAAAAATAGAAAGGATAGAAGTATGGAGACCTTCGTCAGAGGAAAGGTAAGTTGGAATGAAACTAACTGGAGGCCTAGGAGGGTGGAAAGTTTTAGTGTGAAAAAGACAAAAATAACAGAAAAAAAAACTAGGGTTTTATAAGCAGAACTTTTCTAGATTTTAAGGAGCAGGCTTGTATCCGTGTGAATGAGTATATATTTCGGAAGGTTAGAGGTAAAGGTAAGGTCACTCATTTTCTCCTTGTCATCCTTACATAACCACTAAAGGTCCCTCTTTCATTTTGTTTTTCTTAAGCAAACATTTAATGAATTATTTATTTGTAAATCAATAAATAAGCACACTAAACCTAAAAAATGTGAAAAATGAAGACTAAATTCATTAGTAATCCATAGGCAGGCCAAATGAGACTCCAGTTGTGCAGAGATTTGGATGTTTTATAAATAGCATAATCACTGCAGATCTATACCCTGAACATACAGTGTTGATAATCTCATTTATCCCACCAACTCTCCTCAAAAAGGATGAATTCTACTTAGTTCTGGTTGATGTGTCTTAAATTCCAAACTAATGAAGTTTTACTGAATTTGAGGACCACTCTGTGGCTAAAGTACTAATCCCTCCAGTCATTTGTTTCTTGCTTACATAGGCATACATGGGTAAGCACGTGTGTATGTAAGTTTTCATTCTGAAGTTTATAACAACAATATACTATTAGTGACTGGCACACAAAGTTATGCAAAATGACTCCTTCATTCTCTTCTAAACTTACAGTTCAGTTGCTGTTATTGTCCTCAGCGGTCATAGGAGATGTACAGCTGTCATAGGATAAAAACACTGGGATCCTAAATCAAAGTAGTTATTCACAATATTTTGCTTCAAATAAGATTTGCACTTAAACATAAATCGCGATGGAGCACCTGGGTGGCCCAGTCAGTTAAGCATCTGACTCTTGGTTTTGGCTTAGGTCATAATCTCACAGTTTCATGAGTTTGAGTCCCACGTTGGATTCTGTGCTGGCAGCACGGACTCTACTTGGGATCCTCTGTCTCCCTCTCTGTCTGCCCCTCCCCCACTCACTCTGTCTCTGCCTCTGTCAAAAAATAAATTTTTCAAAGTTAAAAAAATAAACATAAATCAAGAAATTAGTCTATATAATTTGAGAGCTATTTTAGAATCCTACGCTTTGACTCTGTCTTTCTTGAGGGAAGGTTGACGCATAATTTCTGGATAATTTAGAAAAAAGGTATGACCTTTCTAGCTAGTTTTAAAATGACTAGTTTTATCTATAAGATTTCCAAACATATCTTTCTGAATTCACTAGTTTCTAGAATGTACCATAAACAAAGTTCTGAAACCTGGGAAAAATGAGGATCTATGTAAGCCAGCCCAAGAAGATACTTCAAATTGTCTTAGATTTGTGTATCAATTTAGAGGAAACAACTGATTCCACCAAATCCTGAAATCACCCATGGAGAAGAGACTGCTAGACCAAGCTATATCTCTCCCCACCAGGACAATTTCATATTCTACTAGGGAGCCTTAAAAGGTTTTGTCTTGTGGGGTATATGATATATGATGGCTATTCCCACAGACTTCTCAAGTGACAACATCTTTACCACTAATCCCTTATACACCAAAGTGGCTGAAGAAGAAGTACACTTTAATTACATAGCACCAAAAATAACTACCAATTTATTTTTTATCTGGAAAAAGTATTTTAAGAGGCTCTGAAAGAGCAGAGAAACTAAGAATCGCAAGATTAAAGGGTATTGAAAAATTTTATATTAAATCTTTCACACAAACTTTTTCTCCTTACATGAAAAGTACTAAATAAGTTACATTTAAACGCCCTACTTATATAAAAGTAAAATCAGGTACTTCTCATTTAAGAGAAAGTGGATAAGATTTAAAATATAAGGCATAGATGTTAAGGATGAGCTGTCTAATCCAAATTACATTAAAAACCAAATATACAATATAAACACAAATTTACATTTTCCTGAAAGGAGGCAAATATTCATTATCTACTCCCAGTAGGTAAATGACACTGAAGACAAGAAATATGCATGGACTAAATACTTTCTTGCTTTGACATATATAAAAAATAATACATTTCATGTTCATCTAAATGTTTTGGGTTATACTGTTAGAAATATGTAATTCTATTTTATGGACAGGTCAACTAGTGGAAATATCACAGTCATTTGAATTGGTTTTCTTTATACTGGGTAGGGCTTATGTCTCTTTCTTTTTAAGGTTACTGAGGTATAATTGATATAAATTACAAAAAATTACACGTGTTGATGTATACATTTTGGTAAGTTTGGACATTAGCATACACCCATGATATTATTACCACAATCAAGGTACTAAACATATCCATCACCTCCAGCAATTTCCTTTTGTTCTTTTGTGTGCATTTGTGTGTGTCTGTGTAAGAACACTTGACATGAGAACTATCCTCAACATATTTTAAGTACCTCATACTGTGTTAACTGTATGCACTATGTTGTACAGCATATCTCTAGGACTTTTTCATCTTGCATAGTTTTTTAAGATTCTTTGCACATGCAAAATATGCCATAAGATATTGCAGTGGACAATGCACCTATTTTTAGGTCAACCTTGGCAAATCACACGAGAATCAATTGCATTAAGGAGAAAACTAGATTCCATATTTTATTCTTTGTCTTGTGTTTCTTCGCATTCAAATTCCTTGACATCTTCTTGGCTGCTGTAAGTAATGCAATTAGAAGTTGATGGCTGAGTGTAGTGCTTACTTTGTTAGATTTTGGGAGGCTTGTGTGATCATCATTTTCTTCAACATATGACACTTTGGAATCATCCACTGTAGTTTTTTGTTTGTTCATTTGTTTACAGTCAGGAACATCAAAGCCCTCTTCTACTTGTATTGACTTTTCTAGATAGGCTTGTACAGATACTTTCTCTTTGTGAAGACAGTTCTCACCAATTGTCCAGCATCTGTTGCAATGGAGTGGAAGGGAAGGATTCCTTTCATAAAGTATACTTCCAGTAGTCTACCAAGGAAATTTCAGCATCTTCTTCAAGTGAATATACTTCACTCTCTCCTGCCTGATTTACCTTGACATACCTTATCATCTTCCTCTGAGAGTTATTCTTCTTCACTAAGGTTACAGTCTTCTGAATTGAGATTCAGCTTCAAATTCTACAGCAATTTAATCTAAAACTGAATCCTGATCCAACCACCCAAATGTTCACGTACCCCAGAATCAAGATCCGGATTTGCTGGAATCTCTGGATTCCCTGCTCTTGATTCTTCACACTGTATCTCCCTTATAACACATAAAGTGAGGCTTTCATCAAAGAAAGAGAAATACTGTAAGATTTCGGGTGCTTTCTTTGTCATTCACCAGGTAATTCATCCAAATTTTTGCCGAGTCAGAAGTTCTCTTTTCTTCTTCTGAATTCTCAAAATGCTCTTAAATCCCAGGCCTGGGGATACATGAGCACCCTAGGTCCAAAGAAGGAGGCCCCTGACAGCAAAACAACCCAGCAAGACCTCAGTCAGAGGGCCCAGGGCTGCCCACCAGCTGGGCTTCTTGCTCTGTTTTCATCCCAGTCACTAAGGCTGCACAGGACCCAAGAGGAGCCCAGCTTGCTCAGGTCCCCTAGTGCATCTCCTGGGTATTTGTGCATGTGCACCCAGGCCATGCAGACTCTCAAATTTCCCCTTTAATTTTCAAAATCGTCCAGGTTTGGACACAAATTATTTTTTCATACCATGTAAGAATCATTGGTAAGTAGAAGCCAAGGAAAGGCAAGGGCCGGGTGCATAAAGGATAACCCAAAGGGGTGCAGAATTCATGGCCCAGCAATGAGGGAAAAATAGAGGGCTTGAGTAAGAATACTTATAAATAAGTGCATATTAATAAAACAGAATTGGATAAAAGCTAAAAAATCAAATTTAAGTCTTCACACACTATAGACAGCAGTCCAGTGGAACATCTGGGAACCTAATATGCAGCAAGCATCTAACATTCACAATGGTGAATAATTCCATGTGATGCTCCTCTGATTTAATTACCTTAAAGAGTCCAAGTTTGATTCCTTCCAAAAGTTAGCATCTATTGCAAGCCTAACGAGTTAAAAGTTTGAGCTGGAGAATAGAGCCATTACAAAATAAAAGTAATCAACCAACTCTTACAGATCTCCTAAAGCAATGATTCACACAGGATTTCACACAAAACTCCCATTAATGTTAATGAAATTGGGTAAGTTACAGGCTGAAACTCTCCCATACATTGATAGGTGAATAGTTCCCTGAGGTACTTACTTAGATGAGGGAACTTAATTTTCTCTCCACTAATCCTCTCTGGATGAAAAATACGAAATAATGCTTCACAAGTTAGGTTTCTTTTTAAAGTAGATGGCACAAATTCAGAATCATTGGTGTGAATTAATCAAAACCCTCATTAGGACATCGACTAGCTCATTTTCAGCCAATCAAACCATCTTCCATTCAGATACCAGTTGGCCAAAGTCTTAGAAGTCAGTCTTGTTTGTGACTCTGAAAGTAACCGATTAAGTCCATTCTATCTTGTTTTTTCAAGATTCTAGAAAAAAGGAACTGTGCAATTATGTGAGAGAACTAGTTGAAAAGAAATAGACATTCTTGATTGCCTTGGTATGAATTGAAGAGTTCAGCTGCTGATTTAATTAGCTGCCTAGGGAAGGAGAGATCATGAAATGTTGAGTTAGAAACAATATAAGATCATTCAAAGACTTATACAAGTGATAGTACAGTTATAATTAAGCTTCTGGGGCAGAAGTGGTTAGTGTGTGTGTGTGTGTGTGTGTGTGTGTGTGTGTGTGTGTGTGTGTTTCAGAATTAGCAACTTCCACTAGCATGTGAGTGTTTTTGCTCTATAATAATCATTATAATGTTTATTTGGTTGTGTACAGCTCTTGACTAGTGCAAAATAAATTGCCTATTCAACTTCTCATTTATTACAACTTCCCAGGATATAGGCAGGGCTGTGGTTACTGTATTACTTTACAACTGACAAAGTGAGGCTCAATTCAGTAAGTTATCTCATAGAAGAATAGTGGTAGGCCCACAAAACACATATTAAATCCGACAAATGTAAATAAAGCAAGTATGCTGATTTTGATGATGATAATGATGTCATAGAAAGTAAAGCTTCTTAAAATCCCATTTGGTCTACCCTTCTCTCTTTTACAACTGATATAATTGAGCCTCAAAATGCGAATTTTCTAAAAACCATCCCTAGGATCATAATGTCAGAAGAAATCTAGTATGTGGCTTTTTGGTTAATGATATCTAGAAAATTTCTTGAGTAAGGATAGATCCCTAAATACTAAAATATGTCTTTGATTTAATTATACATGAATGCATAAATAGTTGTTATATGCTGCTCGATGAAAAGTATCTGGTGGTTCTTGTTTTGACTAAGCCCTAAATTACATTGAATTTAAGCATCAGCAGACACTTTTTGGATAATTATATGGTTTTAAATAAATAAAAGAAAATTTGCTAATTTATTAGACATTAAGAATCAGTGCCACTACACACAGCATTTTAAAAATGACTAGTCTAAAATCCACAATTATAGTGAGAGATGTTTTAGTAATTGATAAAATAAGTAAAGTGAAACTCAGTGAGCAAGTGTAAGACATGAACAACAATACTATCAATTAACTTGACCTAACTGACCTTCATGGGACACAGGGAAAAACCCAACAGAATACATTTTTTTTTTCAAGTGCACACACACTCTTTACCAAGGTAGACCACTTGTGTGTAACAAAACTTCTAGACTGAAATTGCATAGCATATGTCCTCAGCCCACAAGGGAATGAAACTGGAAATCAATAGAAAATAATTGAAAATTTCTGAAATATTTGGATCTTTAAAAACATACTTCTGAATCAATCCTATGTCAAAGTAGAAAACAAACATGAAATTAGGAAATGTTTTGAATTAAATTAAAATGAAGCAACTTTTGGGCGCCTGGGTGGCTCTGTTGGTTTAACATCCAACTCTTGATGTTGGCTCAGGTCTTGAGCTAACATAAACAATCTTATGGTTTATGAGTTCCAGCCCTGCATTGGGCTCTGTGCTGATAGTGTGGAGCCTGCTTGGGATTCTGTCTCCCTCTCTCTCTCTCAGCTTCTGCCCTGCTTGTGCGTGTGCGCGCTCTCTCTCTCTCTCTCTCTCTCTCTCTCTCTCTCTCAAAATGGATGAATATAAACTTTAAAAAATAAAAATAAAATGAATCAATTTTTATGTGATGCAGCTTAAGCATTGCTTAAAAATGATAGCATTAGGGAAAAAATGCCTCAAACTAATCTTTGAAGATTCAACCTAAGAAATAAAACAAATTTTAAAAAAAGTGAATTAAATTTAAAAGAAAAAGAAGAAAGGAAAGAAGAACAAAAATCAGTGAAACTGAAAATATTAAAGATAGAAAATTATTAGAACCCCAAAATTACTAGAACCCAAACTGGTCATTTAAAATATTAATAATAAAATTGATAAAACTCTGGTCAAACTGATTAAGGAAAAAAGAGTACAGACATAAATTACCAATATCAAGAACAGAAGAGGGGGCATCACTTCAGGTCCTACAGACACTAAAAGTATAAAGTAACCTGAAGAACAATATTATGACTATTAATTTGATAAGTCAGCTTAAGTGGACAGATTCTTTAAGAGAAATAGCTAAAACAGATGAATTTTATTTTAAGTTATATTTCAATAACCATAACCAAAAATAAATAAATAGATTGGGTTACATAGGAAAGGAGACAGAGTGTGCTACTGGTATAACAATCATCAATGTGTTTTATTTAATTGTTTTGTTTTTATACCTCAGCCTAACATTTTTGGCAACAGTAAGATCTACAGTGGTACTTGAAGTTTAATCTCTTACTATCTGAGAACACATTTATTTTCACACTCTCTCCTTCCCCCAGTTTTCTTTAACAGAACTTGTACTTAAAACAATGCTCTTCCACATTTGAATGGTTTCTACTACAATAAAAACTCTTGGATTTAAGAAATAGAGGTAATAGTAGTTTGCCCTGGCTATAATGTGGTATTATATTGGGCTACTTTAAGTGTTTGTCTTAGTTTAAACCTTAGGGATTTGCCTAAATTGTATTTAACCTAGAGTCTACATGGACTCATGGATTTTGAGAGGTTTGAAATTACCACATTACTTTTTGCACCTCATCATAGTTGTGAGCTTTGTGTGCTGGTAGTCAATCACTGGTATAAAATAAAAATGCTTTCTAACATGAGCATTAAGTATTCATTAAGTTATTAATTCTCCGATAGATCCAGGAAGAGAAAAATAGATCAAGATAGTTTTTATTAGAGAGATAATAATAACATGATAGCTATAATTTATCGAACACTTGTATGTGCCAGCGTGCTATGCAATTTTCATTCATTACTTCCATTAATCCTTATAACATCATTAAGGCATGAGAATAATTCTCCTTGCATCACAAGGATCTGAGACTAACGACTAAGAAATAATCTGCCAAATAAATTAGCAAAACTTGAGGAAAAAAAATCCCCAGTGTTGGGAGTGGCTGTTGGGAAATGTATATACATTCCAACTTGCATGTAGGTGGAAGCTTAAATTAGTAAAAACTATTTTATTAAGTGATTTCTAATATCTACCAAGAATTGTACAAATGTTTATATTTTGCTAGCCTATCTGCCAACCTGGGAACATACTCTAAAGGAATGATTCAGTCTGTTGGAAAAAAAAACAAACACAAAAAACTTGGGGTTAATGACACTAATTTGAGCAATAGCCATAATGTTATTTTATTTACTTAACAATACTTATTTAGAAATTTAAAATATTTAATAATAGGTAATATTTAATAATAAGTAATACGGTATAGCCACCTGACTTTATATTAAATGCAATGTGCTATAAACATACATACATGTATGTATGCACGCATATATGTATATGTATAAAAATAAACACAGCTCTATATCTACATGTTCCTTGATTAAAACTATGTTCAAAGTATCATGCACAGACTAGCCTGAAATTGGCTAAGAAGTCTATTTGTAACATTTCCCACCACATAGGTTATATTTCTGCAACAGTGAGTTGCTTATAGTATACCAAATGAAACTGTGGCACGTGCCTTGATTCATAGCATTTCTTTTTCCCATAATGACCTTCCTATCCTTCCTGTCTTATGTTAGCCCAATTTATCCCTTAAAATAAAACCTGGGAGTCCCTTTTCCTCAGAATTTTTCTCTGCCTCCTTTTCATGAACACTTAAGTTTCCCCTAATTCATTTTATCCCAGAGTCTGAGACATTACTCTAAAACACTTTCCTTGTAGGCTTTGTAAGAGACTGCCATCTCCCTGGGGTCCCTTGTGAGCTCAAAGACTATTCCATTTCTTCTTTATATTCCTAGAGTCTAACAAGTCCTGGATGTGCAGGAGCATCATAAGTTTCTCTGAAACAGAAACTGTAGGATCTGAAGTGTAAGCAGTGCTTCTAGCATGATTATATTAAGAGAGTATTGTTCTCTATTTTTCAATTGCTCATAATTTGATACTGTAGTTATATTGGTTTTATAATGATCAAAAGTGCATTTAAGCAGGAAGCAAATACATATTCATGTCTACCTATAATAGTATCCATACCATCCTTCAACCAGCAAATTTTAGAAATACCTAGAGAAATTATGATATATTTCATGACAAACTTTAAATGTTGATATGAAATCTGGGGGCAAAATTGAAGAAAACCTATATAAAAAAGGAATGTGGCATGTCCATTGAGGTCCATTCTATTATGTGGTTGAGAAGTGTAGGAATGCATGAAAACTGCAAATAATTTAGTGAAAGTGTTGTCACAAAAACACGGTATATGTAACTGAGGACAGATCCAGCTAATAAAGCAAGCCAGGTGTCATAAAAAAAAATAAAACAAAAGAAGGAACTAATAAAGGATGACAGTCTGCAATATATAGATATTCCAAATATTTAGCATAATCATGCGATTTGAGTGCATCCTGGCCCACCATAGACATACGATACTACTTGGAATCTCTACAGTTGTGATTTCTGGGAGGTAAGGGAGCAATGACAGTTAGGAAATTATTTTAAATTTCCTGCAGATACTTAGTAAAACAAGCCTCTTAGGTTTACTGCCATCAGCAGAGACAGATGAGTAGCTATTTTTTGGCTTGAGGGGAGATCGGATTTAGGGAATGTATACTTACTAATTGATTGTTGGGCATTAGAAGAAGAACAAAGCATCAAACCCTGCGCAGGGCTACTGAGCTTCTCTGAGGTGGCACTTCTCTTTCAAAATACCAATAATAGGGTACCATCTGACACATAAAAAATTCTGGAGGCCAAAAAGTTTATTTAAGAAACACTATTGTGACACCCTAAATAAAGGAATCTCTAAGAAAAGAGAGCTGAAAAAGTAAGCCAGAAAAAAAAAATCACAGAACAAAGGGAGAGATAACTAAGTTAAAGCACAGACAGATAACTAAGCATACAACAGAACATCTTTGATCCTAAACACATATCCAGAAACCATCAAAGGCAAATGTTACAGGTAAAAGCAATAAAAAGGATTACCTCAAGAGGGAAGAAAAAGGCACATATTTAGATGCACTGTTAGAAGAGAAAACGAAACCAGGCAAGCAGTGAAAGATCTGAAAATTGAAAGGGAAAATCAAATCAGTGGCTTTTCTGCCTCATCCATCTGCCGGCATCCAGACAGCACACTTTGGAGTCCAATAGAGTGAAAACAAGATTGGGCAACTTCAGCAGAAACACATCCTCTCCATTTTTAAAATAATGAAAACGGTAACAGAGGCATGACCAGGAACCAAATGGAAGAAACGCCGGGAAATTGCACAGGGGACAGTCAGAGAGGCAGTGAAAGGGAGTTTATTCATTGGAAGGAAAATTCAGCATGGCTGGACCAGGCCACATGGATCAATGGCCTGGAAGAAATGGGTTGAGAAAAATGTGAATTGGCTAATGATCACATTTGGTCAAGCAAGAAAAAAGGTTCTGGGGCTGCTTAGGAAGAGGTGCATTGAGTTTTTGAAGTGATGTAATGAGACTGTTTAAATTCCCAATCATGGCACTCAGCATCCTCACCATCTACCCGCGGCATTACCCCCACGGCACTTCTCTGATTCCTTGGCATGGCCCTTCTGCCATTGTCACAGCTGCCTCTGGGAATAAATCCAGAGGCTCTTCTGTGGTTTAACAGGACCTATGTTGTCTGCAGCATACCTTCATGCCAGCCTCTGTCCTGTCATTCTTCCTGGTGTTTACTATGCTCCAGCCAGTCTACTTCCATGTAAACGTGAAGCTCATCCATCAAATCCATGTCTTTTTTTTTAAATATTTTTTTAACGTTTATTTATTTTTGAGACAGAGACAGAGCATGAATGGGGGAGGGGCAGAGAGAGAGGGAGACACAGAATCTGAAACAGGCTCCAGGCTCTGAGCCATCAGCCCAGAGCCTGACGCGGGGCTCGAACTCACAGACCATGAGATCGTGACCTGAGTTGAAGTCGGACGCTTAACCAACTGAGCCACCCAGGCGCCCCCAAATCCATGTCTTTACATACGTTATTCCCACTGAAAAAAGTTGTCTCCAGGTCTGCTCATCTGGATATCCTCTTACCAGAGAGGTTCCCCCAACTATACTACCTCCCCTTCACTCTCACATCACACTTTGAATCACTTTGTAAAATGTATCACCATTTGAGATAGGCATGTATAATTATTTGGTTACTTGTTTTTGTTTTATTTTTTTCTTTTTTTGAATGAACTCCCTCAAGAATATAAGCTCCAAGAAAGCAGAAACCTGGTTTGTTCACTGCTCAATCCTAAGCAACTGAAACAGTGACTACTGTTCTAGAGTGAGAATTCAGTAAATATCTCCTTAATTAAGGAGTTGATTGGCAGAAGACCATGGATCACTCCAGCCTTGAAGCAAGGATGAGGAAGAACAGATACAGATCGAGGCTCACACTGTTTCAAGAAAGGTGCTGAGTATGACATATACATTATTTCATTGACTCTTCCGTAAAATATAAGATAGTTATCATTATCCCCATTTTACAGATAACAAGGCTAACAACAATGAAATAACCAGTTGTGTAACTATTAAGAGGAAGAAATTTGTTTCAAATTGGATTCTGAATCCCATGTTCTACCCACTTCAACCATAGTGACCCTTCTTACCATTTCCCTCCATAATTTGCAACATCTTCCATGAAGCAGACTATAATAAACGTTTTTATTGAGTGACATCCTATCTAATCATCAATTAGACTTTTAAAAAGAAAAATACATTGACTCAAGATGCTTGGCTACCACTTTTATGCATCTATTCTATTTTTCTGACTAAGCAATAAGGACTTTTAGGGCAATATTCTTGGCTATTTCTTCTTTGCCTGCCCTGTGTCACCCCTGGCCATACTCTACTGCTGGTTCATCCATGAACCCTTGACCCCCACACCCTGCCTCCAAGCTCTTGGCCTCCTGTGCCCCCTGCCCTCTCTCCTACCCTGCCCTCCTAGGCATCCCTGCCCTGACTTGTAGTACAATTCTCTACACATCAAGAGATATCAGCCCAATAATAAGTCCTCATAAAAATAGTAGAAATTGCAGTAAATAAACTTTCTTATTCCAGATACATTCTTATTTAAATGATAATGGCTGGAAGAATGCATAGGACTGCAGAAGAATTGAGAGTGAGTGGCATTCTCAATTGCTTCATTTGTCCACTCTTGGTGACACAGCCTTACTCACAGCTCTGAGGTCATCTCCTTTTGAGAAACAATTCACCTTGTAGTTACAAGCATGTATCTCAGAGCAACACAAACCAGGGTTCACGTTCTATCACTTTCTAATTTACCTCTCTATTTTACCTGGGACTCTTTATCTCTAAAATGGCGTTCTTAAAATGCCTATTTCAAAAGATTCTTGTAAGGAATAATTAATCTGATTTATGTAGATTCCTTACCAAAAGGTCAGGTGTGTAGAAAATATTCGATAGCTACACTGTTCAAAATGGGTAGAAGTTCCAATCCCTATCCCTCTGGAGGGTTTACTCTACCAGGCTGTGGAGAAATTTCCTTTCTCCTTAGAAGACTGTCTCAGATTGGGGCCTGTGGGTGGCTAAGTTGGTTAAGCATCTGACTTCAGCTCAGGTCATGATCTCACATTCTGTGGGTTTGAGCCCTGCGTTGGGCTCTGTGCTGACAGCTCGGAGCTTGGAGCCTGCTTCTCATTCTGTGTCTCCTTGTTTCTCTGCCCCTCCCCTGCTTGCACTCTGTCTGTCTCTCTCAAAAATAAATAAACATTAAAAAAAATTAAAAGAAGAAAAGACCATCTAAGATTTCTCCAAACGATCTCAAGAGAATAAACATGTTTACTTGTTTTTATTATGAGACATTGCCTTCTGACTTCTGGCAAAGGCAGGCTTTTGTTTCTTCTTTTTTTTTTTCCAGAAGATTTGATACTGACATGAGTGAACAAATGAAAATGTTCTAATTTCAAGGGAAGCTTTTTGTGACCACTAGTTCCCTTGGTTGGCTTTTTTTTTTTTTTTTTTTTTACTTCCCAGCAATTTTTAAAATATGATTTTTTTTGGTTACAGCTATGTATAACTTCTCTGTCATTCATAGATTTCACATCCACAATATTGACAATTTGTAAATACGATGGATGCCTCTAGTTCTCACTGATAACTGGATCTGTGTTCCTTTGTTGAATAAGACAGAACTGAAGCTGTAAAGCAAACCAAAAATGCATTTCGAGTATTTAGGAATTTGAATCCAGGAGGCAAAAATTCAGGAGGAAACTGAAATGTGCTACAAGGAAGGAAGAGAAAGAGTTGATAAAGGCAAAAACCACAGGCTTATGGAAGTTGTTTTAATAGAATTATGATTGGCATAGGGAAAAACAGTTAATGTTGGTTTAGATAGAAGAGGTTACTATGCCAGCTGCTAGGTTGGAGTTGAGAGAAATAAGCCCCATTCTGAGAATTGCACCAGGATGTGGCAGTTGGGGTGGTTGGTACAGTCTAAAAGTTCATATTTCATCCAGGTGTGGACGTATATAAGACTAACGCCCCATTGGCTACCTAGCTCCATTTTAGAGCCTCTTGATGTTCCTGAATTCCTGATTTCATTTCAGATGTTTCTGTACAACTTCTAGTGCTCCTTCAGGGAGTCTGAAATCCCTGCCCCTGGCAGTTGGGTGGGGCCCTGTGAGAACCAATGAAATGTGAACAAAAACAAAAACAAAAAAACACGTGCTACTGGCTGACACCTTGAAGAATCCACCTGATTCTCTAATCTCTTCTTCCTCTGCCACAACAATGGCAGATAAAGCCTTGTCCTCACATGGTAGAACCAAAGGATAGAAGCAGCATGGGTTTTTGAGCTTTTGTGTGGTGATCAAGTGCCTTGCAGTAGTCTTCAGTCAACTTCACATAAATTGGGTTGGGGGATGGTGGTGGTGAAATACTTTTGTTGTTTTAAGTAAATGAAAGTAGAGTTTTTTGTTGTTGTTACCACAGTACATTCTAACAGGCATGTACAAGAAACTTAATTCAGGTTTGAATTACTTAAAACATGCACATTCCCAGAAGGGTCTGTAGTGTTGAGTTGTTCTTGGTGGGGGACTATCTGGGAATTAAATTCTTGGAATGTCCTACTGATAAGAGTGTGTTGCATGCCTGGAGTTTTGAAGGAAAGGATAGGCAGTTTGTTTACACAGTTTATGCAAACAGTGTGCATTATGGTGGGCATGTGCTTTCGTTTTGGAATTCTGCAGTTTTGGTAAGTTCAAGTCAGTCATAAAGGTATCGTGTGCTTTATGTGTGACCATCATCAAAGCTCTTAGGTTCAAACAAACTTCCCTGGGAGACAGCAGTTCACACATGTAGCTACCATTTTTAAAGCAGAAAAAATTAAGTGTCTCTTGATTGACTCTGTTGGGAGAAAATTCTGGGAAGCTTGCTCCTAGTTTCCTCTGGACTTTGCCTGATGCATCTGTTTTTGTTGATTTTGCTTTGCATCTTTTCATGGTAATAAGCTATAGCCAAGAGTATAATGACTTCTGAATTTGATGAGTCCTTTTAGTAAAACACAAAACCTGGAGATGATCTTGGGAACCACCAAGATACTTGCCTAATACAGAAAATTACTGCTGAAAGTGGGGTGCTCTCATAAGAAAAACTTCAAATGTGACATTGTTGTTACAGATGCCTAGAAATGTGGTGATTTATCATAAGTGGTGAACATTTGTTATATATGATAAAGTGGTAAAAATCTTAATTTTGGTAGGTAGATCACGTAAACAATGAACTTGTCCTCTTAACCTAAAAGCCTACAGAAAAGACTGGACGAAAGAATTTTACTAGCGTATTTTGAGTGAAGTTGGCCACATTTTATAGGACATTTCAAGAAAGTGATGAGTTCACGAAAGAATCGGCTTTAAAATGGTAGAACCATGAAGGTGACTGCTTTTGATCCCAAACTATTAGTGATTAACATTACAAAGACTTTGAATGTCAAAGCCTATAAAAACAGCTACACAACAATGATTAAATTAAAAACCTCCTTTCCTTTTGGTTAAAATTTCTCTTCAGAAAGAGAAACCCCCAATAAATTAATATCAATATTTAAAATATTTTTGGGTAAATATCAGGTTTATGGTGTAGCCTTTTCATCTACCATTAAAAACAGACTCAATAAGTCAATAAAAGTAAGGGGGCAAAAAAAAAAAAACCGTAATAAAATCAGAGAAAATACTGGACCTGAACACCTGTAAATATCTTTAAAGCAACTGGGGATTTGGTTCCTGGCAGATGGATCTGAATTGGTATACACAAAAATATGTATCTATATAGAATCTATTTATATCTATATCTATCTATATCTATACTATAGCTATAGCTATATCTTTATATATTCAAGTATATAAAAGCCCTGCTGTGTGTCTGTATGTTTACATAGTATGTGCTGCTAAAGAAACTTGTGGCCTAGATGGAAAAAGCCTGTCATTATTTGAGACCTAAAATTACCCTTCGCATTTGTCAAAAATATAGATTATGTTGAGCTACTCCAGGAATCACTTCTAACAATTCCTGGAACAATCCCTTCAACTCAGAAGTATAAAGACAATAGAAGTAAATGAAACATTACAGATTGGTATCAGACAGAGCAGGGTTTGAATTCAGGTTCCATTATGGACTCTCCATAAAACACTGGGCAATTTAAACAGGAATAATTATGATACCATTTCAGAAGGCTATTGTGAGGAGTGAATGCATGCAATTGCTTAGTATAATTTCTGTCACATAGAAAGCATCCAATAAATGTTAACATTCATTGCCAGAATGATCGCTTCCACAGGCAGGTAGTGGGTTGAGAAATTGTTAGAGTCTCTAAGAAGAGCGTATTCCCCCAAGTCCACTTCAGATACGGATGTGGAGGATAATGAGGGAGGTAGGTAAGGGAGAAAGATGCTTTTAGAAGTTGGAACTAGGAGGCCACTAAGAACACTGGACAGGGAACTTCTTCGGGGACAGCAGGATAAGAGCCTCATCAAGGAGTAGGTCTCTACTCTCAAGATAGGTCATTCACACCATGTTTGCCCACTGGAATTTAAGAATTTCTAAGGAACAATGACTGTTATGTATCTTTCATTTTTCCTTTCAGAATGAGAGTATTTATTAACATTATCCTGTCTATATTCTACCAGTATACTAAGTGTGAATGGGAAGGATTGGAGTTAGAGTTCATAAGTTTCCAGTCCAAGAAGAGCCACATCCATATCTGACAGACAGACTGTTATTGCACAACACCTAAACTTTAGAGCTGTTTTTTGACAAGGTTAGGGTGGCTTTCCTTGGCAAGGAGGTATATGTTTTGCAGGAAGGTTAAACTTAATATATTAGAACTGAAAGAGCTAACTGTAGCTCTTCTGTAAACTCAGAATTTACCAGTGCTCATCAGTATCCAGTTCTCCTTCCCTGCCTTTACTTAACAGGCACTGTTTTTCCCAATCTCCTTTCAGTGAAGTGAGACCATGTGACTTGTTCTGGCTAATAAAATGCATGTCTTTCAAGCACAGGCAGTGAAAATACCCCAAGGATTTTCCAATCTCATTATCCTGCAACTGCAGTTGTTATGAAGTAATGCTTGTGTTGTGATGGATGGCCAAGTCTCAAGAGGGCAGGGACCAGATGGATGAGCTTTACCACTGAGTTTCCTAGACCCAAGGCGAACTTTTTATAAACGAAAAAATTAGCCTTGTTTTGTAAAGCCAAAAATGATTTGTGTCTGTTAAAGCAGCATAACTTAGCTTATGCTGACTGAAACAGTGAACAGTGCTAAATATCTGTGACTTGAAATTGTTTGCAGTATTTCTAAGTGTGTAGTTAAATTTTTTTCTTCGGTGAAACTATATGTTGTTTATTGTCAATTTATCCTCCCAAGGGCCAGCTGCAGCATATTAAACATGGAAAGGGTGGTACAAGAGAAGTTCTAATTTAGGAAGTTTAGATTATAAAGTATTTCTTTCAGTTATGGCAATGAGTGCGGGTTTTTTAAAAAAGCAGTGGAAAGACACTGAAAAATATTAAGCAGAGGAGTGACATATGATATACATTTTATAAATATTCTGGGCCATGTGAAGTTTATAAATGGAAAAAAGGGTAGCAGTTGTAGTGTCTATTGTAGTTCTTTAAGAAAAACAAAAGATATGGTTTAAACTAGAGTGGTCACAGCACAGTTTGTGAGGTTAGTTTCGACTCCATATGTATTTTGTAGTTAGAAGCAATAAGATTTGCTGATTATGAAAGGAAATGCACTAAAAACTTATTTACCTTCAAGGAAATATAATTTTTAAAGAAGTGAAGAGACTATACAAACTTTTCTGTATTTGCAAAGCTAGAAATTTGCTAAGATCTTGGGATTTATCCCTTGTAAATGTCAAGGGTCTTATGCTATCTGCTTATTGTAGAAACTTGAAAAATACAGATGTACCCAAATGTCATTGAGAAGTGGGTATGAATTACATTTGTGTCACAATTCCATTTTTTTTTCTAGGCACTTACAGTTTAATCTCCTACTACATTTTCTTCCCCAGCACATAAAGAAACCTCCAAGTAGCCCCCAATCCAGTGCCCATTATCTCTGGAAGGACTCAAATGTATTCTTACCACATCTCTCCAAAGATTTCTGTAGTTCTTCCTCCTCTATTATTTTGCCTCCAGATCCTCAAATTACACCCCCCCCCCACACACACACACCACATACACATGTACAAACAAAAGCTCTTCAGAGAGTCTCAGGTCTGAGGCTTCTATAAATGTTGTCAAGGGATCACTAATATACATGACAACATTTTTTTAAATATTTATTTATTTTGAGAGAGAGTGCATAAGAAATGGAGGAGCAGAGAGAGAGGGAGAGAAAGAATCCCAAGTAGGCTCCATGTTGTCAGCACAGGCTCCGGTGTGGGGCTCGATCCCACAATCTGTGAGATCATGACCTGAGCCGAAACCAAGCATCAGATACTTAACCAACTGAACCACCGAGGCACCCCCATGACAAGATATTTTTATATGATAATTTAAATTTGTTCATAGGAAAAATCTTTTTTTTTCACCTTCTGTCACTTACATCTCACCTAAACTCTCTCAAGAAAGCAATCCATTTATAAGTAGGTCCTTACCACCATATTCATATTTATGGATTATAATTTTTCCTTTATTTTTGTTTTTATTACAATAATTAAGCCCACCATCATCTCTTTCTGGGTCTACTGAAATAGCCTCCTAACAGATATCCCTCCATCCAGCCTTGTTTATAACCAATTAATACTCCAGAATAAATCCACTGAAATGCTGACCCCTACCTGACAAAATCCAAATCCATTAAAATGCTTCTGCTCTATGGATAGATCCCAAGTTTCTCCAATATGCTTCTGGGAACATTTAAATTTTTTTAAGGTTTTCATTTATTTTTGAGAGAGAGAGAGAGAGACAGAGAGACAGAGAGACAGAGTGTGAGCTGGGGAAGGGCCAAGAGAGAGGGAGACACAGAATCTGAAGCAGGCTCCAGACTCTGAGCTGTCAGCACAGAGCCCAACACGGGGCTTGAACTCGTGAACTGTGAGATCATGACCTGGGCCAAAGTTGCATGCTCAACTGACTGAGCCACCCAGGTGCCCCTGCTTCTAGAAACATTTAGGACTTGCCACTTCCCTACTTCTAAAGACTCATCATTTTATTTGTTCCCCTAAATCACGCACTGGACAGTCCAATCTGAATACAATTCAGTTCCTCGAATGTGGCAGGCAGGGATCTGTCATCTCAGGGCCTTCGTGTGTTCCTGATCTTTGTGGGCATATATTGCTCATATCTCTTTAAGATCTGAGTCTTAATAGCTCTTGCTCTATAAGTCTTTTGACTTTGTCCTAAGCACGATTCCATATTCTTAATATGTAGTTTCCAAGTACCTTTCATTGCCCCATTATACCATTTAACACATTTGCATTGTTACTGCACTTTTTATCATCTGTTAGACCACACCTGACTCCACAAATACAGAGCATCTCCATTGCCTAGCACATAGTAGACACTTATGACAAATACTCACTGAAATTTTTGTGTTGCTAGCTCCTTGTACCCTGACTCCTCACTTGCCATTTGAATACAAGACAGTAAGTAACTAAATGTGTGCATTTTATGGAGAAGGCAAAATTATCCCCCTTAGACACTAATGGTGTATGTGTTCCCTCACCAGATGTCTCTGCTACACTGGGAGGCATATGGAAAAAAAGTTTAAAAAGCGGGGGGGGGGGGAATCCCTGAATATCTAATTAGTTTCCTTGCAACCTCCTATATATGCCTGGCAAATAGACAGATTGAAAGCATAATTAGGTGGAGAGATCAATAAATGATACAGATCTAGATGAGTGGGTAAATGATAGTTGTATTTGAAAGCATGACTGTGTGTACAGTTAGTTTTTTGATTTTTGTTTTTGAGCTTATTTTGCATGTTTTGTTTTTCTTTGTTATCCAGTGAACCTTTGCCATTGAATTAAAAATTGTTCTTAATGCCCACATGATATTCATATATATGTGATGCATGTCATTTTTTTAGACTTCATTTCAGTAACATATTATTTTCTTTTTTTTCTCATTATAAAAAATCCCCTAGCAAACATTCTGTCAGTATCTTCCCCTAAATCTGGATATAATATTAATCTTTCACACTTCTACGCTTCTTTTCTCTGGTCCTTTGTCTTTCCATGGGAGCTTCGAGATCTTTTGGTGCACCTAAACTGTGACTCACTTTCAGAAGCCAAGTTTCTTTTTAGGAAACTTCTCCAGCTGGTGTAGTACTATCTGAGCTATTGAGTTTGAAAACATCAATCCAGTGGAATTATGTGAACCTGAAAATTTATTTAAATGCCTCAAATGTTGGTTTCCTCATTCTTAGGACAATAATCACCCTACTATCTGTCCTACTGCTGCATAGCTATTGTTTTTTAATTATTTGCTTCTATGTTAAGGGAAAATATAAATAAATTCACTTTTTTTAAAAATTTTTTTAACATTATATTTATTTTTGAGACAGGGAGAGACAGAGCATGAACAGGGGAGGGTCAGAGAGAGGGAGACACAGAATCTGAAACAGGCTCCAGGCTTTGAGCTGTCAGCACAGAGCCCGATGTGGGGCTCGAACTCACGGACCGTGAGATCATGACCTGAGCCGAAGTTGGCCGCTTAACCGACTGAGCCACCCAGGCGCCCCTAAATAAATTCACTTTAATCATATTGTGTATATAAAAGTTGTTAAAAGTTTTTATTTTATTTGAAATGCTTTTCATGCCCTTTGTATCACTTGGATTGAGTTCAGATGCTTGATTCCTACACCGTGTGTTTGGATTATGTCCAGGGTCTGAGGCTTGGCATGCAAGGCTCTTCTCAGCTTTACTCCAAGTTACAGCTACAACCTCATTTTGTGTTTATTTTTCTGTGCCAGATGTACTTTCCTTCCCATGTTTTACAAATTTCAAGGTCCTTATAGCATGCAATGTCTTTCTACAAGCTCGTTCCTCTACTTGGAATGTCATCTACAATTCATTCTCCCCCACTGGCAAACTGACACAAGTCAAAGACTGAAAGGTATTGGCAAGTTATTTTCAAACAAGTTTATAAAGACACTGTGTATTGAGTGTGTCGTGTGTGTGTATGTGATTTTTCAGAATGTATGTGTGTGAATGTGCATGCAAATGTATATCAAATGTCTGTGTGTGTGCATGTATGTGTTTATGAGTGTGTGGCCAAATTTATATTTAGAATTAAAATAAAACGTGCCTTTTCCCCAGAGTTCCTATGCATCGAAGCTTTCAGCCGGTGAATTTCTAAGTTAATGTAACAGTAAGGATAGACTTATGGTTCTCCTTAGGGTTTTACTCAGAAGACAAATGGGTGATGGGTTACCTGAAGGCTACTTCACCTGAGCTGCCCATTGCTATGTAAAGCTGTCAGCTTCTATCAGGAGATGACCTCACACAGCAAGGTGCAGATGCTTTGCTGTATTAGGTATAACAGTACATTGGAGAGGGAGAACAGACATGTATTATAAGGAAAATTAACAACCAGCGTCTGGAAGAGAAAGAATTGAAAATGACACGCCAGTTTTAAGAGGCCTTTTGTTTGGGCTTACATTTTTCACCTAGAAATGGACACAATTACTGAAAATTAGAAATGAACCTGGGCTTTATACAATGAAATGAGATAATTTCACAGCCAAAACAAGTGGGCTTACGTTGAAAGGAAAGCCATTAAAATATACCTAAGCAGTAAGTTAATGGGGGAGAAATTCAATTTGAAAATGAGAGAACATTTTCAGATAGAAAGGGCAGGCAGTGGAACAGTATGCCTAATGAGGTACAGTAGATATATTCAAGTTTAATCTAGATAATTTTAGATAATTACAGAAAAAGCTTAGGCTAGGATTTTTTTCTTACTTTTTTGCCCACTGTTTGATTCCAAGTATTGGACTGGACCAGAAAAAAACAAAAAACAAAAAACATGATCATCCTATTATCTGTTGTCTTGTGTAAGTTCTATTTTCAAAAACTAAATGTTCAGAGTTTTCCCCCAGGTGACCAGATGTCAGACAGGACCTTCAGTATTTTCACTGCTTCTGATCATATACTTCTGTCCAGAAAGCAAGCCCCCCTTTGGTGGTACTCCTCCTCTCTTCACATCACAGATTATAAGTCTATACTAGGTAATAATGCACTAGAGAGTGGCCATTCTCTGATACTCAAACGCTGCTTCTAAGGTGGTGATGGGATTGCCCAAGGATAAAAACTTCTCAGAGTTATGCTACGTTGTTTGTAGTGGTGTTTGCACTAATGGTAACATCCTCCTCATTATTTTCTTCAAATCTTTATTCAGGTTTTGTGTTTTCTGCAGGTATTTGGTGAATGTTCATTAGCTTTTTAACAGCTTATAAGACTATTCTTCTCGGTGCCAGGACTGTACAGATTCATCATGGTGTGGAGATATACCATGACATGCTAGGGGGTGTACAAAAACAGTGTGTGCAGGAGGGAGGCAGTCTCAGCTTTCCCATCTACTGAGGCTTCAAACCTGTTAGTACACACTCTCTGCCATCAGGCAGCCTCTGGCGGGCATCTTAGGTTCCATGACTCAAACTTACTTTTTCTGCTCAGTACTGCTAATATTTCTGTTGAAGGGCTGTATGAACCAGGCTATCTGGGTCCTACTCAGAAGCACCTTCTCAGCTTGTATGCTGGAGTATTCTACTCCACAGAGAACATTTAGTGAAATTGTTAAGGATGCAGATTTGGGAGACATGGCTTCAAGTTCCTACTTAGCCATTTATTTACTGAGTGTTCTGGGACTAGTTGCCTTATTTTTCCATTGCACTTTGTTTTCTTCTCTTTTAAAAAAGATGCAATGATATTAGCCAATTCTCAGGTTGTCAGGATGAATAAATGAAAGAATATATGAATTATTTTTAAGTATAGACCATAACTCAGTTTAATTTAAAAAAAAAAATTTTAACATTTATTTATTTTTGAGACCGAGACAGACAGAGCATGAACGGGGGAGGGTCAGAGAGAGAGGGAGACACAGAATCTGAAACAGGCTCCAGGCTCTGAGCAGTCAGCACAGAGCCCGACGTGGGGCTCGAACTCACGGAGCGTGAGATCGTGACCTGAGCTGAAGTCGGACGCTTAACCGACTGAGCCACCCAGGCGCCCCAACTCAGTTTAATTTTAAATGATAACTAGTAGACACATTTTAACTGTGCCTATGCTAATAGAGTGATACACTTACTACTCCTATTATAATTATTATTATTTCAGGTCAGAAATATTTAGGGAAGCTACTCTAATACATTCTAGTTTAGTCCAGCTCCAAAAATATCTCTATGGTATATATTAACTTATTTAGGGAGATAACAGCTCAAGGGTATTATCACAAAAGAACATAAATACTATCTATTTTGAGGTATAGAATCAATTCCTGGATATGGCTACTGAAATGATAAGCCCCATATCTGGCACTTATGTTAAGGCACACATTCTCGAAAAACCCCAGAAGCCAAAACCAACTGGAAGTGACTCTCAAGGCACTAAAACTAAGCCATAAACCTAGTGAAGACCACCATGTAGACCATATTAATGTATCGATCCCCTTAATAATTTCTTACATGATAACAGCCACGCCAGCTTTCTTTTTTAAAACATAAAGGGTAACTGGAAATACCAAAACAATTCTAATCCATGTTAATAATTAAGACGATGTTGTTTTTTTCAGTGGGATAAGTTATTCTAGTTCTTCACCTTTGAGAGATATATATCTATAATTTTTTCTTTCAATTCCTAACTCTTATTTCTGGAAAGTCAGTATAAATGCTGCTGGGATCTTAGGAATTACTCATCTGCTGGCAAAAATAAGGAAAATTGCTACAAGTTCAGCTTCTATAAATCCCATACCACACCTTTTACCCAGGAAAAAACCCCACATTCTCCGTGTAGTTGTTCTCTTGATTGCTTGTTTGCAAATAGAGATATTATCCAATAACGGGCAGGATAAAGTAGGTTAAAGTTGTTTTTGCCTACCATCACCCCATAGATGACTTCAGGAGCAGCAGAGATCTGCAATTGGCTCCAACAGGTAACAAGTATGACTTTATCTCTCAATGGACCAAGAAAATTCAGAATAGAATCTGCACAAGTAAGATGACCATGCTTTGGGTCAAACTAACAGGAAAGAATAAGATAGCTGTATACCCTCTTGTTACATTTGCATTTTCTGGCCTTATATTTGTGTGAGTGAAGACCCAAGTTAATTTTTTTATGACACAGAAATCTTGAGGACAGGATGGAGCTTATGTGAAAATGTTTTCTGTTGGTCAAATGCCTTTCCTTGAAGAACATGGCTAAGTGTGCTTACAAGTTCTAAAAGTGGAGTAAGTTCTACTTCACTGCACTGCCATCGTGGTATTTCCATCAGTATAACAGAACCCCTGTCATCATAATACCCAGGACCATTCTCTGGCCTTCCATAACTCATTCCTCATGAGGAGAGAGGGACTTCCACTGCTAGTGAATTTGAGAGAGGGAATAGAGCATGTATGGTGCACCTCCTTTTCTCTCTCCTACTTGTGGGAGGTTGGCAATTGCTCCTCTCTGTCATAAGGTTTATAGTCATGGATCCTGCTCCCTTCAGTGGTAAGACATGTGACTTTATTGTATTCTCACATTCCCCACATTGTATTGGAAAGTTACATGTAGAGAAATTCTGAAGAAACCAAGGTACATGGTATCTTATCTTCATGGCTTCCTTTAAGACTTGTTAATAACCAGTTTAAAATAACTTCTGTATGCTTAGTAGCCTCTGTTTTGCTTCTCAGCCAGATGTGTAGGTCACTAACAGATTTTTTTTTATAAAGCTTTGAGACTGTAACTACTATGTTTCACCAGAATTAAGGCAAGACCAATTAAATATTGTCTTCTTAGGGGTGCTTAGATGGCTCAGTCAGTTTAAGTGTCCAACTTTGATTCAGGTCACAATCTCATGGGTTCAAGCCCCACGTCAGGCTCTGTGCTGACAGCTCAGAGCCTGGAGACTGCTTCAGATTCTGTGTGTGTGTGTGTGTCTCTCTCTCTGTCCCTCTCCCTCTCTCTCTCTCAAAAATAAATAAACATTAAAAAATTTAAAAAATGATCTTTTAAAAATATTAACATACCCTTAAAATTATACTCCTTATCAGTTGATAACTATGCTTGTGAATATTGGAAATTCAAATGTTAGTCCTATTTACTGGAATATGATGAAATTGATTCATGAACAAATAGAAACAGGAGTCCCAGCAGGTTTGAACATATAACGTTCCTTGGATAGAGATAGAGATGAGCTAATCAGAAATACTTAAATTACTATTATTCAATTATTCCTCAATTATTATTATTCAAGAAAGCTTATACCTCAGGTGACCTAATCTTGAGATAATGTTGTATAGAAAAAGTGTTGGGGCATAAGAAACAGGTAGAGAAACCGAAAAATGCTTTCTATGAATAGGAGATGGTATTTTAAGAAAAGTCTCTTTGAAAATGGGGATGATTTAGTAGAACAAGCTAAAAGAGAAAAGGCATATACTTCAAAGAAATTCAAGGTTTCAGAGACTCTGATTCAAATGATAGAAATATACTTAGTGTATAATATAACAAGATTTAACTACTTTTAAGGTTTTGGCTAGACAAAGGGGGAGTATTTTGACTGATAACCAGGCCAGAAAAAGTGGTAGGGGCTTGAGAAACCTAACAGAAGAATATAGTGAACATCAGAGATCAGACAGACATTATTCCCCTGGGATGGAGTTAGGACTCAGAAACCATGGAGAAATGCCGTCTCAAAGCCATGGACAGAGGGCATAGTAAAAGCTAATGGAAAAGTGCCCTCACTGAAAATTGTAGTGGTCATAACAATAGCTTATAAACTATTGCAACAAATGTAACAAGGTATAACTAGCTGTACTTGTAAAAAATGCTCAAATTAATGGTGAGTGAGTTTCAAGGTAAGTTGACTATTATAAGTAGAGACATTGGTATTAACTATTCTTTCAAGAAATATGTTGTGGAAATTGTGTAAAATAAGAAATATAAGGCAAGATAAATGATGGGTGATATAAACTAGGGGAAGATAAGTAGATCTCAAAGGTAGTATCCAGACCTGGGCTACATTTGGGGTTGAGAAAATAACTCTTAGATATGAATACCCTACTCAGGAGAATGAAAACAAACATATGTTGACAGAACTGGAAATGAAAGGCAACACATTTCTTACTGTAGAGGATCCCAGCAGGATCTGAGGCATATATTACAGAAAATATATATAAAGACCATTCTGCAGAGAAAATTAAACACAACTGCTTTCCCCCAATCTAAACAATTAACACATTTATACATCAAGAGGAACTCCAAGGAATATTGTAAGGGCAACATCCAAGTTGGAAGAACAGACAGAATTAGGTTGATAGATGTTTAGGGATATCAAGAAATTGAAGACACCCATATATGACTGAATGAGGTCAAGCACTATTTGGAGAGCAAATAACTGAAGTTTCCCAAATTATAAATCAATGTATTTGCCAGTAGGATTGCCTGTCATCAGTATAAACACCCCACTGTCAGGAGAAAGTGGCATTGGTAGAAATATTTTAAATTCGGAGTATAGAAAGGAAACTTGAAATTAGGAAAAAAAAAACAGGTACTTAGATGCTCTAAATAATAGCAGGACCAATGATAAAGAGGCTCATTGTTCTCCATTCTGGTAGCTGGTTAGGGCCAGAGTATGCAGAACTGAAAGAATCCTCTGAAATTATCTTGTGATGTTGTGTTCTCGTTTAATAGGATTACATCTCCCCTTCTGGAGAAGAACCTGGGAACATGCTCTTCTTTTTCTTCTTTTCATTCTCCTCTACCTGGTCCTCCCCGCTCCTTTGTCTTCTCTCTTTTTAAAGGGACACAGAAATGTATGACTTCTTGTTTTCAGAAAGAAATACATAAGAGAAGGTGACAGGGCATTGTGTTTAATTTTAACATTTTCAGATCGACTAGGAAATTGCATACTTTTGTATATTTTCTTTGGCTTAGTATATAATTTTATTCTGAGAAGTCGATAATGGAAAGTGATTTGTATTCAAATTAAGCCATAGCTTTATTGGAATCTACATTAATCATGATATTGTCATTTGATCCCATTATGGAATCTCTGATAGACTGTTTTGGACAAAGTGCCTTGAAATAATTTGGGATCGAAAATTGTAAGACTCTGGCCTTAGATGCAGTATGGATCTGGAACAGATTTGGTAAATGTTCTTTTGCTATATACATTTGACTTCTGGGTGGCAAAATCTATATCATTTAGTAGTATTCTCAGGAAGATAATCAAAGAGAGTAATTGGTATTATTGGGGAAGTGGCCTTGATAAGTAGAACAGTAATGTTGATCCCACCCATGGTGGAAAAATAACCATACTTTTGGTTGACCATAAGCTTAGTGGCTAGGCCCAGTGAACTAAGAGACAGAAAGGCATGTGGAATACTTGGAGGATACTTCCTCCCAAGCTGAGGTGTTTTTACATGGGGTTAGAGTCCTGTTATTGTAGCAATTCTTGCCCTTGGCTATCCTTAAACATAGATGGAATAAGTCATTATATTGGTGAATTTGAAAGAGGAATTAGATTCAGGTAGCCATACCCCTTTATCCTGTTACTGAAGGACATGCTGACTAGAGATGATACTTGGATTTCATTGCTTTTGGTTGTGTGTAGTCAGCACAGAGAAAGCTGACTCTTTTTCATGAAAATAGGAGTAGGGATGCAGTTCTTGGGAATAAATTCAATTTAAGGAATTGTCAATAGCAAGAAGTTATAGAAAGGTCAAGTTCTTCTTGAAGAGCATCTCTGCTCATGTGGGAGCATCATGATGAACTCTGCCTAATCAACAAAATGATGATGTAATGGGAAAGCTGTGGGGACTGAATGATATAGGTGCAAAACTGTGCTACTAACTCCATAGCCTTAAAGGCAGTACTAAAGTCAGGAACTAATTCAAACAGAAATACAGATGACATCCCAATGCCAGGGTAGGCATTCAAAAAAATTTAAATGATCGAATAAATGAGGACTGATGCTATACCTATTTATAAGTGCTGAGGGTAATGGTGGGCATGTTAAATAAATCACCAAGTATTTCCAAGCATTCTATCTTAGAAACACAGTCCACCCTTGAAAAGTCCCACTTACAGAAAATAGACTAAGCAAGAAGACCAAGGTCCCTTCACTTGCATGTTCTTTGAAAGTCAGGCAATGTGAGGCTGCCATCACAACTCATTCTTGAAACTTATCAGCCGCCATTCATAGTCACTGAGTAGCAATAACTTACTGAAACCATCACTATTGTCAGAGGAGTATGATTTTAATGTACTTAACGGTTGTCTTTCATAATATCAAGAAGAGGTACCATCTACAGAGAACTATGTACTTATTTCAAGTATTATCTGGATGAGAGCCAAGACAAAGCAAATTATATTTGCAAGATTTTAGGTTCTAAGTAGTCAATAAAATAACATTAGTCATGAATACAAATTTTTAAAAACCATTAAACCCAAGTTATATAGAAGTTTGACTTTTGATAGTATAAAAATTATCTACTTTAATTGTTTAATTCAGTAAACCTATACACATTTTACGGATGTTTTCATAATTAAGAATACATTAGCTTATGTTTAATAGATAAATTACAACAAGAGCTTGTATATTTATAATAAATAAGTAATAAACTTCATATTGAAGACGTGAGAAACTTAAAATATTTGATTCTATAGCTAACCAGTTTACCAAATCTCTTTAGTAACTTATTCAAAAATTAACAAGAAAAAGATTAATTTGCAAGTTTGTTTTCAATATCTGAATGATGCCTAAGATTATAATTAATGAGCCTAAAGAAATAGTCTAAGAAATAAACCTTTTTTTTTCAGTATCAGTAGATGTGTGAAGCATTAAAACATCAATCATTTAATTTATCATGTTTTTCACATTGTTTGGTAGATCACTGATGAGATCCTTTAACTTAATTTAAAAAATATGTATTGAATGATGCACAGAATACATCTCAGAATTTATAGAAGAATATGTGTCAATGTCAGAACTTCCTCATCCATGTCTGATTGTTCTCCATCCTTAACATTATTCAATTTATTTTTCCTAAAGAATTCATTCCCAGGAGAAGTCATAACTTTGGCAAACTTGATGGTTGGGTGTGTTATCTTTCACATCTGTCTTTTGTTATTAACAATTAATTCACTTCTATACATATATTTCACAGATTAATAAGTTAAAAAGGCTTTCATTAATAATTAGTGACATTTTCTTGATTTGCTGAAGACTAAAATCCAGTGAGATGAGAACTTTCCTTAATCTTTTTAACAATATCTAGCAAAATTACCTGAGTTCCATTATATTGTACTCCTATGATATTCTGGGGCTATATATGTCTTATAGTCAAAATATTTTGAATAGGTTAACCAAATTTATCCAATTTTTATTAAGCTTCCACTTTGACAAAACAGTGTAGGGTATAGAAATGGAAACTTTTTTCCTCAGGTATTTCTTCAAGTAGTATATCCTGATTTACTATATTCCTTCCATTAACTTATATGTTCAAGAAATAGTTACTGAGCTCTTACCATGTGCCAGTGTCACTCCAGAACCTGAAGATTGAGTGATGTTGAAAATAATGTTTTTGCCTCTTTGCCCTTAAAATTCAGAAGGCAGACAGGGAATAAGCAATAGATAGATAATTTGGTTTGAAAATATATCTGAAGTTACATTTATTTGCATAGTTTTGTGTTCATAAGCTCCAAACGTGTATCTAAAGGGTGAATCAAGTACTATTTTTCTCAGTAGTAAAGCAATGGAAATAATTATTTGGTTTTCCAAGAGGACTACCCCAGAGGAGGAAGAATTTTATAAGCTTCCTAGAGACAATGACCACATTTGTGTGATTGATTCATCAGGTATTCTCAGAACACAATAAAAGATTTTTAGTACATAGAGTAAAAATTAAATACTCTTTTGTGATTTAAAAAGTCATGTTGTTGCATATTTACATAAAAATATGTGCAAATTACTACTTTAATTCTTCCTGACCTTCTTACTGCAATCTCTTTGTACTTCCCAGGTCTTCTGGAAAGTAACATCCTATCATTGTCTGTCTCATAAAACCCTTCAAAACATCTTCCCTTTCTCCATTTACAGATGATCTCTTTCTTTCCTAGTTTACTGAGAAAATACAAGTGACTAGAAAATACATGTCATGAGCTGCTATTTTTATATCTGACCACCTATCTACATCCATGTTCCAGTGATCTTTCTTCTCTGGTGTTATCACAAATGAATTCCTTGTGCTCCTAACAGAAGTTGATCAACTTCCACGTGAGATTTTATGACTTTGGCCCATTCTAGGATATTGTTTCAGAGTCTGTTCTCTTTTGTACCATTAAATTTTATCTCTTTCCTGCTCATCTCCCATCAACATACACACATTCTATTTTCTTTATCCTATTTAACCTCTCTTGCTATCGCCTTTTTTTTCTTTTGAGCAAAACTCTTGTTTTGTCTGTTACTACTATTTGTTTGTTTCTCCCCTCTCTTCATTCAGGATTTCACCCCCATGGGACTTCTGAAAAATTTTTTCCAAGGTCATCAATGGCCTCCACATTTCTAAATCCATAAGCAATTCTTGGGTCTTGTCTTAGCTGGTCCATCAACAACATTTAACAATTGAATACTGTCTCCTCCTAGAAACATGTTTTTGTCTGATTAATTCCCAGGTTACTGCAGTCTTCTGCTCTCCCTCTCACCTCACTACCACTCTGGTTTCCATAGCTGGTTCTTCCTCACTTCCACAAACATTTAAACTTCAGTGGTCAGTCATCTTACCAACGTTTTTTCATTCTGTGTATTTACTGCCTTGGTCAAAAAGAACACCTTTTCTTCACTGAAGATCCCCAAGTATATTTTCCCAGTCTGGACCTTATCCCCAAACCCCAGATTTGTACATGCAAGTGCCTACTTGATATTACCACTTGGGTTTACAACTGGCATTTCAAATTAATATGGCAAGAAATTGAATTACTGAGCCATCCATTCCCTCATCCATAAAAATAAAAGCTCATATGCAGCCTTTCTTATGCTCATTTGGTGACAAACTCATCTATTTGTTTGTTTAGACCAAACTTTGGAATTATTTTTCATTCTGCCCTTCACTGCATACCTTCACTCTATTCTCTTCTTTCTAACCACATACTTTCCAATAGCAAATCTGTTATCTCTCTACTCAAAACATATCCAGAATTTGACTGTTTTTTGTCACCCCAACTGCCCACCTTAATAAGCTACCATCACCTATCCCTTGATAATGCCAAACTGCCAATGTGCACTACATTTCTACAAGCAATGTGTTCTACATTCCCAGTACATTTGGTATTGTCAGTCTTTTGTAGTAGATATGCAGTGACATTTTATTCTGATTTAATTTGCATTCCCCTGATTACTAATGAGTCTTCATACATTTTCCTATTAGCCATTTGGATATCTTCTTTTGTGGAATATCTTTTTAAACTTCTTGCTAATACTGATTTAAAGACGTTTTAAAATATATTCTGGGTATAAAACCTTGTTGATTAAGTTGTAAATATGTCCTACTCAGTGGCTTGATCTTTTTGTTCTCTTAATTGTAGTTTTTGGTGAAGGTAAGTTTTGGCTTTTGGTAGTCTCATTTATTGATTTTTCCTTTATAGTTAGTGGTTTTAAGTTTCTTTCATTTTATTTCTTACCCCAATCTTATGAAGATATTCTCTTCTATGATCCTCTGAAAGTTGTGACTTTCGCATATAGATATATAATCTTTGAGAATTTGATTTTGTGTGTACTGTGACAAAGGGACCAAACAATAGTTGTTGTTGTTGTTGTTGTTTTGAGAGAGAGAGAGAGAGAGAGCACAGGGGGAGAGAGAGAGAGAGAGAATCTTTAGGCAGACACCACATGCAGTGCTGAGCTCAATATGGGGCTCTGTCTCATGTCCCTGAGATCATGAATTGAGCCAACATGAAGAGTTAGTCACTTAACCAACTGAACAACCCAGGCACCCTTGTTTTGTTCTTTGTTTTTTTTTCTTTTTTAAAATATGGATATCCAGTCTCCTTTTGGGATAATTTTCCCCATGGGCTCTCTATTCATTCTACTAAAAGTGGATGAAAGGTGTTCTGAGGCAGGTGAAAAACCCAGAAGTCATAAATAATAATATTGATAAATTTGAATAGATATTATTAAAATAGGTACTGTTTTAAAAGTTTTGGCCTGATGTAAATATTGAAATTGAAGTCAATAGATAAGCAAAAAACTGAGGGAAATATGCTTGCTGTATATATATTACTGACCACAGGTTAAGTTTCTTAAGATAAGGGACACTTCTGTGAGTCAATATGAAGACGATGGGCAACACAATGGTAAAATAGGAAAAAGAAAATAGTAGTAGTGTTCACTGGGATATCAGTGAAAAACAGCACATGAACACATAAAAACTTATTTTCTCCATAATTAAAAAATAAAATTTAGAGCAACAATGAAATGCAATTTTATTCCTATCAGAATGGCAACAGTTATTTACATGTTAGAGTATTCTGTTACTGAGGATGAATGTAAACTGATACTTTCATATTCTATTGGTGGAGATGGAAATATTTGACAATTTTTAAGATGCACATCTGTACTGACCTATATATTCCCCTTGTACATGCACTCAGAAACTCATTTTATCCTCACAAAACCCTATGGAGCCAGTATAATTATAACTCCATTTACTCATGAGGAAACTAAAACAAATAAAGGTAAAGTAACTTTCCCAATATCAAAGCTAGGTTAAAAAAAAAAAAAAAAAAAAAAAAGCAAGGAGCTCCCACTGATTCTAGGTAGTCTGATTCTGGACTCCAGGCTTTTAACCAAATTTTATCGACTTCCATGGAGGTGTGAGAGTTTCCACTGTAGTAGCATTATGAACACAGTATTAGATATAGCAAACATACCACACAATATAGAAATTTTATTTAAAATGTCTTCATGCAAAGGGCACCTGGGTGGATCAGTCAGTTGCGTGTCAGACTTCAACTCAGGTCATGATCTCATGGTTTGTGGGTTCAAGCCCCGCATCGGGCTCTATGCTGACAGCTCATAGCCTGGAGCCTGCCTCAGATTCTGTGTCTCCCTCTCTTTCTGCCCCTCCCCCACTCACACTCTGTCTTTCCGTCTCTCTTTCTCTGTCTCTCAAAAATAGATAAACATTAAAAATTTAAAAATAAAATAAAATACCTTCATACAGTGTAATACAAAGCAGTCATTAAGAAAAAATGTTATAAACCTGTAAATGCTAATTAAAAGGTACATTAGAAACTGGTATTAAGGTCAACTTTGTGGTGTATATAGAAAATCAGGAGTTAAAGGCAGATTTATTTTTCATTATACTATACTATTGTCTGGTTTTAACATTTTTACTATGGGCATTTGATGCAATTATGTATATATGTTTCAAGAAATAAGCAGGATAGCAATTCAAAACCTTTCTCAGTAATAAGCAAATGTGATAAAAAACAAATGATCAACTCTGTCCAGACTATGTCGACCCCAAGGCCTGCACTAGACGTGCATGCTCTGTAAGGAAAGCTTTTCACTCATCTTTGCCCATAGTCCATATGGAATCCTAGGAACTGTGCCTAGAGCAGACTTGGTATCCAGAATAAGCAGTGGTTTAGCCCTTCGGTGAATTATTAAGAGAAAAATATAAGTGTAATTGTATCCATGACGTTTGGGAAGCAATTTGCGGAAGTTGTCCAAAGCTGTGGGGCTTCCTGCCGGGCTCTGTCGTGCCTTCCAAGAACCCTAATAGTTCATTCCTCAGAAGAAATGTCAAGCTGCTCATGCTGTCAACAGAGCAGATGCTCTGCTGACGTCTTTGGGGAACAGTGTCAAGTGACTGAAAAATGGATGCCAAAGATGAAATGGAAATTCTTACCCTCATCACTAAATTTCATGTGCCCCATGACCTGGTGCCTAGTTACCTACCCCAGGCAACTGTGTTCCATAGTAGCCCAAGCTGGGGAGACTCAACCATGCTACCACTGGAACATCAGAGGACTTAGCTTTCCACCTCTTTCACAAAATGTTTTCTTGAAGAACAGAATGTATCTATTTAATTTGCTTTGTGAAAATTTCTCCTCTTATCTGACAACTTCTAAGTAGATATCCTCTTTTGTTTTTCACTTTTTCTAATATGTATATATTTTTTTTCATAGAAAGCTTTTATTGATCTAAGGTATGCAATAAAAATACAGAACTTTTAACCTTTCCCCCTGTGCTTTCTCATGCATTACTTTATATGAAATTAAAAAAAAAATAGGGGCGCCTGGGTGGCTCAGTCAGTTAAGTGTCTGATGTCGGGTCAGGTCATGATCTTATGGTTTGTGGCTTCAAGCCTTGTGTCAGATTCTGTGCTGACAGCTCAGAACCTGGAGCCTGCTTCAGATTCTGTGTCTCTCTCTCTCTCAGCCCTTCCCCTACTCGTGCTCTCTCTCTCAAAAATAAATAAACATTGAAAAAAATTAAAAATAAATAAAACACAAGACTTTCCACCAAATAGGAAAAGAACGTGAGATCATTGAATTTAAATAACTAGTCCAAAATCGGAGGAGCCAAGATGGTGGAACAGCATGGAAGTTTTTTGTGTGTCTCGCATCCATGAAATATAGCCAGACCAACACTAAACCATCCTGCACACCTAGAAAACTGATCTGAGGATTAACACAACAATCTGAACAACCTGAACTGCAGAATTCAGCAGGAATTCACCCCAAAAGAAAGAGCAGGAAGAAGCAACAGCCAGGGACTTAACCAACACGGATACAAACAAGATGTCTGAACCAGAATTTAAAATCACGATAATAAGAATACTAGCTGTAGTCGAAAATAGATTAGAATCCCTTTCTGTGGAGATAAAAGAAGTAAAAGCTAGTCAGAATGAAATAAAAAAAATGCTATAACTGAGCTGCAATCTCAAATGGATGCCATGGTGGCAAGGATGGATGAGGCAGAACAGAGAATCAGCGATATAGAGGACAAATTTATGGAAAATAATGAAGCAGAAAAGAAGAGGGAGATTAAGGCAAAAGAGCATGATTTAAGAATTAGAGAAATCAGTGACTCATTAAAAAGGAACAGCATCAGAATCATAGGGGTCCCAGAAGAAGAAGAGAGAGAAATAGGGGTAGAGGGTTATGTAAATAACTAGTCCAAAGTGGCACAACTAATTGGAGATGAAGATGGGCTGAGAGCTCTAGTTGGCTGTACTTTCCTATATACTAAAAGCTCTGCTAAGTTCTCTGTGATTGTTGTCTTCATCCTCATTAAAAAAAAAAAGTTAGGTTTAAAAAAAATAGTTTTTAAAAAAATGAGGTTATCAATGTAATGCAGTCATACTGCAGAAAGTTTGGAGAATTCTGGACAACAGAGGGATAATGGAGGGATAAAGGATAAAAGAGAAGCAAGGAGAATCATGAAGCCGAAGGGAGGAAGAGGACCAGGAAGGAAAGAGGAAGCAAGAAAAAACAAATCAACCAAAGACAAACACTATTAATATTTTTATTCTCTGTTAGACATGAATTCTGTTTTATTTTGTAAATTATTATGATCATATTATCTACAACTTGATACTATTACTTGGTAAAATCAGTTTTATAAGTTTATAGACACTCTTAAATTTTCATTTTCTACCTATATTCTTTTAAGTGGATCTCCCCATTTCCCTGTACATGGAATTTATGGTTAGCTTTCCTTTGCTATTTGTTTTGTTTTTTTGTTTGTTTTTTGACAGAAAGAGACAGAGAGAGAGAGAGAGAGAACATGTAAGTGGGAGAGAGGGAGAAAGAGAGAGAGAGCGAGAGAATATAAAGCAGGTTCTATACTTAGCATGGAGCTCAACACTGGACTCCATCCCATGACCATGAGATCATGACCTGAGCAGAAATCAAGAGTCAGATGCTCAACGAACTGAGCCACCCAGGCTCCCCTCCCATTGCTATTATAATTCATGTAGTGATTAAGTAATACATGGTATTTTTGACTAGTGGTAGAGAAGGAAAACCAAGAGTTTGATTCTTCAAAGTCTATTAAAGAAAATGTATCAAGAAGGAAAAAAATAGTAGTGCAAATACTGCTGACATGTGTTGACAGTCACTAGAAGAACGTTATTATGAACACAAATCACAACAAAGTCGCCCTGATATTTGTAGGAGGAAAAGACACAGGCCTATGGTAAAATTTCATAGTCACCGTCACACAGATTATATGTTTTTTAATACCAGAAAATATGCCTGGTGTCTACTTTTCATATTGGAAGTTTATAATTCCCAGAACATTTACTTCACATAAATTTTTATTGGGGCACACAGAGGAAAAGACAGAATTGAGAATTATTTGCATTTCTATTTGAACAGCATGATTGATACGTGTCCTTGTACAAAACTCATTCATTGACAGGTAATTTGATATAATTCTCTGATAATTTTTTTGAATTGACATATAATTCACAGGCCATAAAATTCACCATTTCAAAAGCACACTCTAGAGATTTTTAGTGTGTTCACAAGGCTGTACACTCATCATAACCAATTCAGAACATTTCATCATTACCCAAAGTAAAGCTGTACCCATTACGAGTCATTCTCTAACCTTATTTTCCCTACTCTCCCCCCACCCCACCAGCCCCTGGCAACGTATAATTCCCTTTCTATCTCTATGGATTTGCCTATTCTAAACATTTCATAGAAATGAAGTCACACAATATGTGGCCTTTTAAATCTGGCTTTGTTGACTTAGCATATTTTCAAGGTTTGTCCATGTGGTAGCATATATCAATACTCCTTTCCTTTTTAATGGCCAAATAGTATTCCATTTTGTTTATTCACTCATCAGTCAACAGACTTTTGAGTTTCCACTTTTTTGCTGTTAGAGTGTTATAATAAATATACATGTAGTTTTGTGTGTATGTGAACATATGTTTTTATTCATTTTGCATGTAGAATTAGGATTGAAAATGCTAGATCCTGTGGCGACTCTATGTTTGATTTCTAGAAGAGCAATCAATTTGTTTCCAAAGTAACTGTAGCATTTTATATTTCTACCAGCCTTGTAAAGAGATTTCAACCTCTTTTTAGGTCCAATACTTGTTACTATCTGTGCTTTTTATTTTGGTCATCCTGATGGCAAGAACTGGATTTGACTTGCATTTTCTTAATGATAAATGATGTTGAGTTGCTTGCTTATTGGCCATGTACCTTCACCAGACAAGTGTGATTTCAAACTCTTCTTACTTTAAAAATTGAGTTGTCTTTTTATTATTGAATAACAAAAGTATATATACCTATTTTCCCTTTTTACTAGGCTTTATCAGATAGATTATTTGCAAATACTCTCTCTCATTCTATAGGTTAACCCTCTATTTTCTTGATAGCTTTCTTTGAAATACAAATACTTGTAATTTTGAAAAAGTCTAATTTATTTGTTTTTTCTTTGGTTGCTTTTACTTTAGATGTCATAACTAAGAAACAATTGTCAAATCCAAGGTCACAAAAATTCTCACCTATTTTATTCTAAATAATTTATAGTTTTAGCCCTTATACCTGTTTCTTCAAGCCACTTTGAGTAAACTTTTATATATTGTGTGAAGTAGGATTCCAACTTCATCCTTTTGCATGTGAATATCCAGTTATCCCACCACCAGTTTTTAAAAAGATGCTTTTCCCCTATTAAATTGTCTTGGTATTCTTGTCAAAATCAGTTTACCACATATGTATGGGTTCACTTCTGGACTCCCAATTCTATCTGTATGTTTGATCTATATGTTCATCCTTAAGCAAATACCATACTATCTTGATTACTATAGATTTATAACAAGTTTTGAAATCAGGAAGTATGAGTCTTTCAACTGTGTTCTTTTTCAAGATTGTTTTAACCATTCTGAGTTCCTTGAGTTTCCATATGAATTTTTGGATTAGCCTGTCGATTTCTGGTAAAACTCTACCTGGGATTGTAATAAGAATTGCAGATTCAATGTAGATCATTATGGGGGATATTGTATTCTAATCCATGAACGTGAGGTGTCTTTCCATTTATTTAGGATTTTGATTTCTTTCATCATATTTTGTAGTTTTCAATATATCAGTCTTACACTTTTTAATTAAAAATATCCCTACATATCCTAGACTTTTGATGCTATTATGAATGAACTTATTTTCTTAATTTCATCTTGAATTGTTCTTTGCTAATATACAGAAATACAATTGGCTCTTACTTGAGTGGCTTTTAGATCACTGGTTAATTACCAGAAACTAAGCAAAAAGTTCCTCTTTCCCTCAATTTTTAAATACAAGTTGCATTTATTTCAACATATATATGTCTTTGTTTAATTTCCTTCTAAAATGAAGGAGAAATTCCTACCTAATATTATAGAATATTGGGCTCAATTTCTCACTAGAAAGATGTTTCTTTCACCACTTCCTCCTGAATTATGGTGGAGAGATTAATCCTGTGTTATGGAAGAAACCTTCGATTTCAAATAAGGATTTTCTATCTTCTCTTGGCCTGCTTGTTTCTCATTTGAGGCTGAGTCAAACCCTAATTCCTGCAGCTGCTGGTAATACTGAGGGAGATGGAGATGGGAGATGGTTTGGAGTGTGTGTGTGTCTGTGTGTGTGCGTGCACACACACACATGCATAGGCAAATCTTTATGATCTTCTATTTGAATATTAATAACAGTTATCAACCTGAAATCCTATCATAATTTTTCCAGTAACTACTAGGAATATGTCTGACTTTGAGAAGAGACATTTCCTGTATCAATTGCTTTGAGAAAGAAAGTTTAGTTAAGCAGTGCCACGGTGGACAAATGAGGAATGCTGCATTTTAACTCTAATACACAGCAACAAACTCATTGATTTTTATAGATTACAAATGGAAGTTAAAACAAAATAAAACTTGATTTCCTACTCTACGAAAAGCTACTGGAATTTTCTCTCAACCTGTTTTTGTTATTTGTGTTTGTGGAGTGTGATGGACTATTGAATCCTGACAACCTGTTGGATGAGCTCCAACAATAACCAGTCAGATCAATGCAACCCAGACTGCCCTCATGGGACATGACAAGAAATTCGGCTGTTGTTTAGGATGCAATTACCCTGCTGGTTGCTGAAGAGAGTGACCTCCTTTACTCTGGTATTTATTGAATCCAGACCTCATGTCTGGTCTCATTTCAAAGTCCCTGTCTGCAATGCCTATCCCAAGGCCAAGTACAGTAGACAGTGAACCACCATAGCTGCCAAGATTTAGTACTTTGAAAAGTGTCTTTGCCAGGAGATTATCACGACTGTTCCTGTTAGAATCAACATTGCTTTTTCTGGCTCATTTAATGTAAAATGCAATTCAGCTTCAAAGATAAGTACTTTAATTCACAAATGGTTGACAGCAGTAGGATTATAGTGAAGGCTCTGAACTTAAAAATAGTTTGGGTCTGATTACAAGTATTTCTGTCCTGAGGAATATTTAACAGCATAGGAACTGAATAGAGGATATTAGTATTTGACTTTATCAGCTCAAGAATAAAGACACATTGAAGGTATGACAATTGAATAATGGGATTTGGAACTAAAGCCATGATCTTCTATTTCAGATTAAGAAACATTTTGAAGAAGTAATGTATAGGTTTCATTAAAATTTATGCTATGATTTATGTTATTAAACTTCTACAGTGATTTATTAAATGTAATTGCAAAGAAGAGGTAGTTCAGTTTTTCCCTATTTGGCTAGAAGTTAAGTACTCTTGAGTCTAAACTTGGGGGACATGTCCTTATTAAAATGGAACTCATAATTAACATTTCTGTGCATTTTCTATAAGCCAAACATGCAAGAGGGAACATTTAAATGCCTAGCAATTAAAATGAAAACATTTTACTTTTACTGGCAGCCTTTTAACTTTTCAGTTCATCATATTTATAGTTATCATTATTAGACATCTGGAAAAATATAGTTATGCTTGCTATTTATATTACCAACTAAAGACTTTGAATCACTTTGTAGACATGATCTCATTAACGCTCTCTACATCTCTGTGAGGTAAGTGCAATTATCTTCATTTTATTGAGTTTAAATTACTTTCCAAGGTGTCAAAGAAAATTGTGGCAGGATATGGGGTGAAAAAAACCAAGGTCTCTTAGTGTCCACTCTAATGGTAAATCCTATTCAATAAAATCAGAAAGAAATGAATCCAGTTTTAAGTGCCTGAGGCTTAATTTTCTACAAATAGTCATTTGATATAGCTATATGAGACATAACATTTTGTAGTTTTGCCATTTCCAGGATAATTTATCAGCCTGACCCACATTCTGTTGCATTTGACAAACCAATATTTTATGCAATGACACGTTTTCTAAGTGTTCTGCAAGAAAGTTTCACAAAGAGGTGGTACTTAAACTTAACTTTTTCTGTGAATGTTGATGTCACTTAAAGAAATTGTCATTTCCTTTCTAATTGTTTCTACTTTTTTATTGTTATTATTTTATTATTTTTTTAACGTTTATTTTTTTTTTGAGGCAGAGAGAGACAGAGCATGAACGGGGGAGGGGCAGAGAGAGAGGGAGACACAGAATGGGAAGCAGGCTCCAGGGTCTGAGCCATTAGCCCAGAGCCCAACGCGGGGCTCGAACTCACAGACCGAGAGATCGTGACCTGAGTTGAAGTCCGACGCTTAACCGACTGAGCCACCCAGGCGCCCCTTTCTACTTTTTAAACAAAATCTCTACCATCCACAGCCACATTTGTAATCTAGGCCTGTCTTTTAGGTGGTTATTTAAAATGCATTTCTCTTTAAATTTTTAGGAAAGGGCAAGAGCTTGCCCATGTTCTTCTTGTGGGTTTATTGAATTATTATGGAATTGATTTCCCTTACTCTAAATACTTCCTACTCCTAGACTTTTGTCAATGCTAAATATTTAGGCTAGCATTTTCCCCTCAAGCATTGCTTCCAGATATAATAACAGACATTATAAATGATTGTTATTATTATTTTTACTATAAACATTAGCCCTCACATGTATGGTCGTGTTGTTGAAAGTTGATTTTCAACAAGGGAACTGAGACCATTCAGTGTGATAAAAGTAATCTCTTCAACAAATGATGCTGGTCAAACTGGATATTCATATGCAGAAGAATGAAGTTGGATCCTTACCTGGCACCACATAGAGTAACTCAAAATGAGTCGAACACTTAATCTTAAGAGCTTCATGAGAAAAAAAAAAACATAGAGGAAAATTTCATGACCTTAGATTTGGAGATGTTTTCTTAAATAAGACACCAAAAACTTAGGCAACAAAATAAAAATGATAAATTGATCTTCATCAAGATTAAATAAGTTAGTCCATTAAAAAGCATTATCAACATAGTGAAAAGAAAAACTGAAAAATGAAAGAAAATATATCATATTTGGTAAGAACTTAATATCCTTATTATATAAAGAACTCTTACAACTCAAAAAAAAAAAAAAAGATGAACAACCCAATTAAAAATGGGCAAGAAACTTAAGCTGATATTTTTCCAAAAAAGGTATTCAAATGGAAATAGTATATTAAAAAGATGCTCAGCATCATTAATCATTAGGGCAATGCAAATCCAAACTATAATGGGTAACACTTCACATCTACTGGGATGACAACAGCACAACAACAACAACAACAACAACAACAAAAATGAGAATAACAAGTGCTAGGATTGGGAGAAATTGGAATTCTGCTGGGAATATTTGTGGGAAAGTAAACCAGGATAGCCATTGTGGAAAATTCAGTTCCTCAAAAAACTAAATGTAGAGTCACCATATGACCCAGTAATTCCAATTCTAGGTATATTCTCCAAATAATTGGAAATGAGGATTCGAACAAAAGCTTGTGCACCAATGTTCATAGAAACAGTATTCACAATAACCAAAAGGTGGAAATAATCCAGATATCTGTCAAGAGATAAATCAATAGATGAATTATTATACCCATATTACATAACAGGATGGAATAACATATTATTCAGTAATAAAAATGAAGTTTTGATACATGTTACAACATGGATGAACTTTGAAAACATACTAAGTGAGATATGCCAGACATAAAAGGACAAATATTTTATGACTCCACTTATATAAAATATCTAAAATTAGCAAATTCATGGAGACAGAAAGTAAATTACAAGTTATCAGGGGCCAAGGGGAGGATAGAATGGGGAGTCATTGATTGATTAGTACAGAGTGGTTTTGGAAATGGTGTTTGGAGTGGTTTTGGAAATAGTGATATGATGGTCGCACATTGTGAATGTAGTTAATGCCACCAAATTATACACTTAAACATGGTTAAAATGGGAAATTTATGTTGTATGTATTTTTACCTCTCCCCCAAAATAAAACTTGTCCTTAGTATTTCAACCTAAGCTGCATGAGGTCTATTCAAGTGAAACACACATACTTAATTTGCTTTTATAGTTAAAATAATCCAGAAAGGGTTGAACATTTCTCTCCCATTTCAACCCCCTTTAATAAACATTTAATAGTTGTAAAAAAAACACACAACAATTTTATTAGTATATTTGGAACCTCTTTAGCCAAATACACGTTGTATATAATAGAAATATGTACATTTTCTTATATATGAGAACCTAAATTTCTTCTAGGAATAATGTACATATATTTTAATGTATGTATTTATGATAACTATTTTGGTTGCTCAGAGATCCTATTAAATTCTTTGTTCAGTCTATTCAGAATAGGTAAAGCTGTATTATGGCTATGTTACAGTACTTATTATATGACATGTATCCCCAAAGTCACGCTTTCCATCTTGGAAGGCAAAAAGCTACTGCACAAATAGAAATTTTAGAGAACCTTCTACTACTAAAATATGAGGTCCATAGTAAAACATCTTCATAGTGAAAAACAGAGCAATTAAATTCTCAGTTTGATTATAAAAACAAGCATTTAGCTATCGGTAGGGGAAAATCCTACAATTTTTTTTTTCAAATAAATACTTAGCAAAAACCTAGTGTAGTTTATTTTGAACATTTTTATTGCTAATTGGCATAAAAATATTGTAATCCCAAACTCCCATATGTTAATGTTATATAGAGAGAGGAGACACACACACACACACACACACACACACACACACACACACACACATGCACACACACACACCACCAAGCCAAAGTTTTCAGAAAACAGTTGTTAACATTTCCTTATGTGAAGTACTTACAGAGATATCATCTTTTATGATCTATTTCTCTCTGTTTCATTTTTAAAAAATGATGTCACAGCCTTGAGCCATTAATGGGTCATGACTAACAGCTAGAATACACTGAAAAAGTGAATGTTGGAAAAGGATTCATGGCACGAAGGTCAACAGGAGGTGTATTTAATGGATAGCTGTACTTTTTCATTCCTGTTGTCAAGTGACAACCCAAACACTGTAATGATCAACTGAGCTATTCTTTGCATCTATACAGTTTTGTGCCAAGGAGAGATGAGCCGAGATTCCTAGAAACATTTCCATTATCTGTAGAAAGTAAAAGTATTGTTCTAACTAGCATTTTAATTAAATAAAGGAAAATGCTTTTGGAAATGGACCTTGAAAAGTGCTATGATGAGACCTGGATCTTGTTAGCTGGCACTCAAGCTTCCGAGAAAAGATAACTCCTTCTTCCTCCCTCCCTCTTTCTCTTTGTCTGTTTCTCTTTACTTCTTCCATGGAGATAAACTATTTAGAGCAATTATTCATTCTCTTGCCTTGCTACAGTGTCTAGGACTTCCAGTTACATTAGAAGATGATGGGAGTCGACATCTTTGCAGAGTTACCAATCTCAACTTTCCAACATAACTTTTCATCCATAGGTATCCACACGTAGGTTCTTTATCAGAGTGCAAAAGTTTCTTTCTACTCCTAGTTACTGAGAGCTCTCATATGAATGGATGTTAAGCTCCAGTAAGTACTTTTTCTCTATAAATTCATATCATTATATGATTTTTTGTTTCCATTAATGTGGTAATGTATACTGATTTATTTGAATGTCAAACCAACCTTGCATGCATAGTATGAATCTATCTTGTTTGTGATATCTATGTATCTATCTATATTTTGATGTATTACTTACTAAAATTTCACTAAGAGTTTCTTCATCTATGTTCATGAGAGATAATGGTCTGTAGTTTGCTGTTCTTTTAGTGCCTTTGTCTGATTTTGATATCATGGTAATGCCGGCTTCCTAAAATGAATTGAGAAGTGTTTCTTCCTTTTCTATTTGTGGAAGATTTTTTTAAGAGTAGATTTTAGGGGTGCCGAGTGGTTCAGTCGGTTAGGCGTCCCATTTTGGCTTAGGTCATGATATCACAGCTTGTGAGTTCAAGCCTTGTGTCGTGTTCTGTGCTGACAGCTCAGAGTGAACCTGGAGCCTGCTTCAGATTCTGTGTCTCCCTCTCTCTCTGTCCCTCCCCCGCTCACACCCTGTCTCTCTCTCTAAAAAATAAATAAAACATTAAAAAAATATTTTAAAAGAGTAGATTTTAGTTTTCTTTAATCTTTGGTAGAACTCACCAGTGAAGCCAACTGGACCTGAAATATTCTTCGTTTAAAAGCTTTAAAGTGTGAATTCAATTTATTTAACATGTCATTCTATTTAGTTTATTTCATATGAGTGAGCTTTGGTAGTTTGTGTCTTTCAAAAATTTGTTCATTTTAACTAAATTGGAAAGCTTTATTGGAAATTATTTATAACATTCTCTTATTCTTTTAAAATTTAAACTTTCCAATGGCTTTATATTTAGAGAAAAGTTGCAAAGATAGAACAGATAGTTTCTATATATCACATACCATTTCTCCTATTAATATTTTATGTCACTAAGTATTTATTGCTTTGTTTTTGCTAACGACTTTATTTCAAACAAAAATTTAAAACTTGAGAGATTACTATTGTCTGTCACAACCAATGAACCAATTATGATACATTATTATTAATATTTATTTATTTTTTGAGAGACAGAGAGAGAGAGAGAGAGAGAGAGAGAGAGAGAGACAGAGAGACAGAGTGTGAACCAGGGAGGGGCAGAGAGAGAGAGGGAGACACAGAATCTGGAGCAGGCTCCAGGCTCCGAGCTGTCAGCACAGAGCCCGATGTGGCGCTTGAACTCACAAACTGCGTGATACATTATTATTAACTAAAATCCATACTTTGAGTTCCACTAGTTTTGATGCTGGCAGGCTGGGTCCAAGGACCCAGAAGGGGTCCCACAGGACCAGCCAAAAGGGTCGCTGGTTGTATGCAGGATAGAAATCAAAGGGGAACCAGCAGGAGGTGAAAAAAAGAGTTCATTGAAGGTATATAGTGAGCAGATACAGACAAGAGTGGGAGACTCAGAAAGGAAAGGAGAGAGCCCTGTCTTTGCCTGGGGTCTGGAGGTTTTTACTGAGGACAGTGGTCTGGTATTTGTGTCCTCTCAGACATCCAGGAACCACTTAGAACAAAGACAGGGCACAGGTGTTACTCTTTGGAGCCGGGGGCCTTGGCATTGAAAGCTCTAGCTCTGGTGGTCTCAGATGTGCCTGCAATGGCTTCCTTCCTTTAGTCATTTTCACCTGGTCCTTCTTAGATGTTATCTATTTTAAAGAAATCATTAACTCCTTGTCCCTTAAAAGGAGAAGTATACTATTTGCATTATGAGGCATCTGTAAAGTGGGGGTGCAGGTCCTAGCAAGGACAGAAGCAGGTAAAGGAGCAAAAAGCAGGTTTTTATGGAGTCCTTTGTGTTCTCTGTGCCACCTTTACCCTAATCCTCTTTTTCTTTTCCAGGATCCCATCTAGGATACTACATTACTTTTAGTTATTATATACCTTTATGTTCCGCTAGGCTGTGACAGTTATCAGACTTTGGTTTGGGTGATCTTGACATTTTTGAGGAGTACCGTTCAGGTGTTCCATAGAATGTTCCTCAGTTTGTGTTTGTCTAATGTTTTTCTCATGGTAAAACTGTGATTATGGGAGGACAACAGAGATTAAGCATCATTCTCAACATTTTATCAAAGGTACATGTTACCAACAATCTGTCCGAGAAAATATAAAGCATGTTTACATTTATTTATGTATCTGGTATGTTTAGCTCAATTATATCATAGTATTCTGTTATATTCCTGTGCATGTTAAATTCACTGTGGTTCTTTTTGCGGTCTTTGTGTCTCTCTGTCTTTCTCTCTTACTCTTTTCATTTTGTTCTCAATCTCAGGCTTGTAGACTCATTCTCTTGCTTTCTTGCGCTCTCTCTGTAAAAAACAAAAAAGGAATACTTTTCATATTTAGGACATTTTCTGTATATGGAGTGGTTACCTTTATTTTAAAATACTGCTTGGAATGGCTTTAGCCCTCTCTTTCCTTATTTATACTTTTTCAGCTTGTCTGCTTTGACTTTTATCATTGGGTTTCTACCAGTTACCTGTGAGCAAACAAGAAGCTTATTCTAGTTTCCCCTACCTTGTTCGATTCCACTACCATTTAAAAAAAAATCTTGATTTCTGTAACTACACTAATGTGAGTTTGCTCCTTGGTGAGTTACAGGTAGAGATTACACCAGGTGGGGTTGTCACACAAAGGAAACTTTATACACAGCAAATAAGGAGATCATGGGGAATAACTTTCAAAGCTGTGACTCTCCCAGTGGAGGTGAGTGGGTTCCTTTTATTAAGGGTTAGGATGAATATTGAGAAAGGTTAGTTTTGTCATTGCTTCTAAAGGTGGGCATAAGGTTTCTTAGAAAACAAGCCCTATACTTTGGTAACACAATGTGTTATGGTAATGAGGCTTGTGCTCCTCGCAGGGGGGAGACTTTAACATTATAATGAAGAGAGAGAACTGTTGGAAAGGGCTGTAGGTGTGCTCCCAGAGCAGATATAAACTGAAGGGGGTCCTGGGCTCCCTTATCTCAGGTAAGAAAGGAATGCAGGGCCTTGCTTACTTTTGGAATAGCACTGGGAGTTTTACCACTGATTTATTGTCTCTGCCATGGTTAGGCTATTTCCAGGCCTGGTAGAGAGGGTTAGCTTTTGCATTCCCTTTGCTCCCTTGGAATCCTTAACTACTGAGTTTTTTTGCTTTTCTAATTCTGATGTGTTCTAGGAAGTTGTGTAAGAAGTGTACTAGGGCAAGTAGAGATGGTGAGACATAGATCAAGGAAAATAGCTAGAGACCTAACAACCTCACTTTCTTTTTCTGGATGATGGGGTTCTTGAGCAAACGGCTAAGAAAAAATTCTTGTGACATCTTTGGTGCAAAAAGGTGATTTTTTAAAGCACAGGGACAGGACCCATGGACAGAAAGAGCTACACTGGGGTTGTGAGGAGTGATTGATTATATATTTTTAAGTTAGTGGGGGTTAGGGATAGGAAAAGTCTCTAAAGAATTTGAAAGCAAGGCTTTCAGGACTTTGAAGGGCTAGCTACTGTTCAGATAAGGTTACTTTTAGTCTTTAATAAAACAAAACCATTAAGGAAGTAAGGCAGGCATGAGTTCCTTGAGGAAGGTCACATTCTGCATGTTTCAGGTGTCTGTCAGTGGGCTGCAGGCTGTAAGGAGGTCTAATTTAAGCTACATTTCTCTTGACTGTGTTTCCCTCCCTGGCTCTTTCTGCTTACATTTCGACAGTGTGAGAATTTATAATAGCCTTTATTCTTCATCAGTTCTTGTCCCCATTTTTATTTTAATCTTATATCCATAATCAAATACATTTCCTTGCCTACCACCCATTCTTCTTTAGGGTCCAAAGTCCTCTCTTGATTAGGGGCACCTGAGTGGCTCAGTGGGTTAACATCCGACTTTGGCTCAGGTCATGATCTCATGGTTAGTGAGTTGTAGACTTCACTGGGCTCTGTGCTGACATATCAGAGCCTTGAGCCTGCTTTGGATTCTGTGTCTCCCTCTCTCTCTGCCCCTCCCCTCTTTCTCTCTGTCCCCTCCCTCTTTCTCTCTGTCCCTTCCCCTTTCTCTCTTTCTGCCTCTCCTCCATTGATGCTCTGTGTCTCTCTCTCTCTCTCTCTCTCTCTCAAAACTAAATAAACATTAAAAAAAAAGTCCTCTCGATTGAATAAAGTGTATTCTCCATTGCATTCCTAGGGAAGGCTTGTGAGTTCAGTCAGCTGAGTTCTGCATTTCTGTTGTTTTGATATCTGGTTGACAGTTCAACTGGTTTTTATTTTTTATTTTTATTTTTTTTAATTTTTGAATGTTTTTTTAAATTTATTTTTGAAGGAGAGAGAGAGAGAGAGAGAGCATGAATGGGGGAAGAACAGAGAGAGAGGGAGACACAGAATCCGAAGCCAGGCTCCAGTCTCTGAGCTGTCAGCACAGAGCCCGATGCGGGGCTTGAACCCACAAACTGTGAGATCATGACCTGAGTGGAAGTTGGACACTTAACAGACTGAACCACCCAGGCGCCCCTCAACTGGTTTTTAAATCTTAGCTTAGCACTCTGTGCTCGTAGAGTTTTGTTTTTGTTTTGTTTTTAATTTTGACCATTCTCTTCTTTATATGCTATTGTCTAGAAGTTTGATATCAACTGATTTTCTTTCCTTTGTAAGGGACTTGGTCTTTTTGCCTGCAGGCTCAAATAACTTTTTTTTTTTTAATCCTATCTTATAGTCTAGTAATTTTACTAGGATGTATTTTGGGGTTGAATGTTCTGTCAATTTTTTTTTTCACTAATGGGCCCTTAGAGTGTATAGATTCAGACCTTTTATTTTTACAGAGTTTTCTTGGAGTATAATTTTAAATATTATGTTTCATTGTTTTCTTTTTTTTCTCCAAGAAATCCAGTTACATATATATGGCTTTTCTTTGCCTTTATTCTGTATCTGTCACTTTTTATCTGATGCATTTTACCTCTTCTATGATTTTATTTTTATTCTCGTGGCTTTTTTCATGCTACTTCTCAATGTCTCTTAGTATATTTTCCATTGAATCTACTTTCCCTTAGTCACCTTGAAATTTACATTTTTCTACTGAGTTATTTTTTTTTCCTTTTTCCTGTTTCTGAGCATGCAAAAATTTCATTTCACATCTTCCTGGGTTTTTTTTCCCTCCCATTTCCCTCCCCATTAATTAATATTTACTTACTTATAAAATCTCTAGCATACCCTCTCATATCTGCAAATGCTTTTTTAAGTTATTTCATTTTTCTTGGGTATTGCTACAAGTTTTTGCTGTTGTTATTTTGTGACTTCCCGCCCCCCCCACCTTATTGTTGTTTTGAAGGATATTTTCTTCAGCTGAACTAATTCTCAACTTTTGTTTTCATCTTAGAATAGCTTTGTAAGGGTGTTACTTTCCAGTTTTATTCATTTTAAATGTCTTATTTTTTTAGTGTTTATTTATTTTTGAGACAGAGGGAGAGACAGAGTGTAAATGGTGGAGGGGCAGAGAGTGAGGGAGACACAGAATCCAAAGCAGGCTCCAAGCTCTGAGCTGTCAGCACAGAGCCCCATGCACGGGCTTGAACTCACTAACCACGAGATCATGACCTAAACTGAAGTCAGATGCTTACTGACTGAGCCACCCAGGTGCCCCTAAATGTCTTATATATTTTTAAACCATCAATAGAGAGCATCTGAATGCTCTGGGTGAAGGACTTGGTAGTGTTACTGTGTTTCTTACATTGAGAGTATCTTCATCCGTAAAGTGAAACAGTTTCTTCATTGCTTGGCACATTTCTTTGGGATGGGGGATTTTGATGTGCATTCTGATTTTTATCATTTTTTTCCCTTAATTTTCCTTCCTTTTTTTTTTTTCTTTTGTACTCTGCCTCCAACTGGTATCTTCTGTTTGCAAGTTGTTTTACTTTTTCCCCCCAGCAGCAATGCTTCTCAAGGCTGACAACTTTTGATTCTTTAGTAGTTAACATTCTGATCAATGGGGTACTAAACAACAGCATGATAATATTTAACCAATTTCTGCAAAGTCTGTGCTTCATCCAAAGAAGTACATACACTAAACATATACGGAAAGTAATGTACTTTCTGTGATACTAGTCAGATTTCAAGAATATTGATTTATTTACTCAAACAATATACCATGACAATCTACCAGCACTAATAAGAGATAACAAGTAAAATGAATCCCCAGACTTACATTCTAAAAGATCCAAATAATAACCCACTGGTTGTAGTGTCACAATATTTGTTTTGGAGGCCAGATTTATAGTTATTTGCCTTAGTTCACACATCAATTGTGGAGAAACAAAGATAAGTATTTTGCTATTAAGCTGAGAGGAGCTACAATACCACAGCCAAGAAAAAACAATTGGTTCTAGCACTCAAAAAGATTCAGAATGAATGCTAGTTTTCTATGTTATTTGTATTAGATTCTGTAATTGCACTACAAGTGAAATATTTTCAAGAACAAATTATTTTTCCCTAGCTGGTATTACACAGAGGGGACCATTTTCAAATGGATCTAGATAATAATATGAATAGTTTTCTCAGTAAAATCCAGTGATGAGTCAATTATTCCATGTACTGTTCACAAACATTTTTAAATGCTTATACTTTGAACATCCTTGACTTCCTTTAATATATATATATATATACATATATATATATATATATATACACATATATATATACCTTCTTAGAGTGCCCTACAGATGGAGGCGTGCTGGGTATATTACTTTTATATTTTCTTCTATGTTTTGTAAGAAATATGTGTCAGTTTGGCTGTGTCCTAACTTTAGAAACTTCAGTCTAAGGTAAACATGGCAATCATAAAAACACCAACTCAGTTATTAAATTAATATCCATAATCTAAGCTCCAGTGCATCCAGAGATATACCTTAATATTTTGAGCCTGAATGAGTCACTTATCATATATTAAAAACATTTCAAAAGTGTATTAAGGCTAATAGCAAACCAAGCAAATTAAAAACCAAAAATTCTGAGGACACCTCACTTGCAGCCATCTGTGAAATTCCTCACAACTGTCTGAAGAAATGTTAGTATGGGATTATTTTTTGTCTCTACTGAGACAGTATTAATCTTAAAGTACGTCAATAAGTATGGGCCTATTCATACTCTTTGCACTGTTAGTAATGATGTTTCTGTTTCCTTTACCTTACCATTGTTTTTTTCAGAGTGACCTCTTCTTCAGATTCAGTTTCAATACCTTCTATCTGCAAATGGTAGACCTATTCTCAGTGATTTAGCATCTAATATGTTGTGTGGCAATTAATCATTTAATAAATATTGAAGTAAACCTATAACACTTTATTTTATTCTCCTTCAGAATACAACCAAAAGGAGATAAAAAGTACAGAATGGGGAATATAGTCAAAGATATTGTCATAATGTTGTGCGGTGACAGATGGTTACCACATGTATGGTGGAGAGCTCTGAGTAATGTGGAGAATTGTCAAATCACTGTGCTGTCTACCTGCAACTAATACAGCATTGCTTGTCAACTGCACTAAAATAGTTTTATAAAAAATACAAAAATAAGTTTATAAAATGGTACATCACTCATGTATCCTCATGCAGAACACATATTAATATTGTGATATTTACTTCAGTTTTTCTTTCTTCACAAAGCATGAGCACAGCACAGTTCAATTGAAGCCTCATGTGTTTCCACTCACAGGAATAACCTTTTTTTTTCTTTTAATGTTTATTTATTTCTGAGAGAGAGACAGAGTGTGAGCCAGGGAGGGTCAGAGAGAGAGAGAGGAAGACACAGAATCGGAAGCAGGCTCCAGGCTCTGAGCTGTCAGCACAGAGCCTGACGTGGAGCTTGAACCCGTGAATAGTGAGATAGGATGCCCACTGAGGAGCCACCCAGGTGCCCCCCGTAGGGATCACCTTTGATCTTTGATGTAACCATTATTGTGAATTTGATGAGTATTCTGCCTTCTATATTCTTATGTTCTGCATGTTTTTTATAAACACTATATACCATTATTTACTATTCTTTAGCTTAGCTAAATAATAAGGCACATTTAATGATAAATTAATTGTTTTATGACTTATTTTCATAAATTATTTTAAGATTATATTAAGATTGATTAATCCTGATGTCTCTATATAAAGTGTACCTACTTTGTTGCTATAATGTCTAACATACACATTTTTATGTACTTGCAGGCTGATTGAATTTTGGTAGATTTCTGAATGTTTCTTTTTTTTTTTTTTTTAATTTTTTTTAACGTTTATTTATTTTTGAGGCAGAGAGAGACAGAGCATGAACGGGGGAGGGTCAGAGAGAGAGGGAGACACAGAATCTGAAACAGGCTCCAGGCTCTGAGCAGTCAGCACAGAGCCCGACGCGGGGCTGGAACTCACATACCGCGAGATTGTGACCGGAGCCAAAGTCGGACGCTTAACCGACTGAGCTACCCAGGCGCCCCTGAATGTTTCTTGATTACTAAAAATTAAGCAATGGGTCTCATTAAATACATTTCCACGTACAAATGTACAAAATTTTCCATAGGAAATTTACCTATAAATTAGTTAAGTCTCTTTTAAATGGATGGCATGACAGAGTATGTGCATTTTCAACTACAAGGTATTTTTGCTAGTGCTAGTGTCATTTTGTATTCTAAGCATTTTATAACATTGAATGGCACTAGAACCTGTGTATAAGACATTTTCTTTACCTTTGTAGGTGCTTACAAAAAATTATTTTGGAATTTTTTTGCCAAATTCTATACTTGATATGGAATCTACTTCCTTAAAATTTGATTTCTCTAGTTATTGTATATTTACTTTATTAATTTCCTCTTTTAAAAATCACTTATTTGGTTACTGATTTGTAGGAATTTATTCTTTCAACAAAACTTATTCAAATAACACATCGAGTGCCTTCTATGTTCAAGGCACCATTGTAGGTTATAAGATTACAGCAGCAAATAATATGAAGCCCTTGTCATCGCAGATTTAATGTTCTAGTAGAGAAACAAAATAATAGGATGAATAGGTGAAACTTAGAGTGGAAGTATATAAATTTCTTGAGAAAGAACATTCCAGAGAGAGGATACATCGAGTATAGGGATTTGAGGCAGGAACATGCTTGGCCTCTCTAGGAACAGTAGGGCTGTGATAAAGGAGCAGTCATTGAAGGCAAGGTTGGAAAGACAACTGGGGTTGGACGTGCTAATGACATTAGACTTTAAAAGTGTTGACAAATTATTGATGAATCTCAAGGAGTGAGACATGATCTGTTTGCATTTTAAACAAAGATCTAGATGATTGGTTATCCAGTCAGTGATTTTTGCCCTACAGGAAACATTTGGCGATGTGTGCATAATTTTTTTTTTCCTTAAACAACCAGATGGGTGCTAGTTTCATCTCGATGATAGAGGTAAAGGATGCTAATAAATATCCTAAAATGCACAGAGAAGCCAGCCCCCTCCCAACAAATAGTTATCTGGCCCAAAATGTTAATACTGCTGGATTGAATACTCTGTTCTTATCATCTATCAATACAAAATCAGTGTATTGAGAGTATTATCTATTAGGATAAAGCAGTTACCCATTTGCTGGTGCTTTCATTTTGAACTTTGCACTAGCTGATCTCTATTTTTTTTTCATTTTAGGTTAAAATGCAACATATTTGGGAAAAAATTACATGGCGATTTTAGAGTAATTGACAATTTTGTGACATTATACCTTTCCATAAAAAATGTGGAGTACAAGTACCACATTTCTCTGTTTTATTTGTTCTCATACATATGTGTATACACATAAATATGTACGTGCACATACATCTGTGTGATTTTTATACAAATTCACTAGAATAACACATACTGTTTTGTATACCTCTACTCTAGAACTTGACATGTTTTATAATACTTCTTTAATTATATATTTTCCCCTTCCAGACTGTAAATATAATGAAGTCAGGTGTAGTAGTATACTAATTTCAGTGATGGAAATCCAAGATATGCTTATTAAATATTTGTTAAGTATTTTGAGGTCCTCAAAAAACAGGTATATGGGGTGTTTTCCAGTTACTTTTCCACCATAGCCATTAAGATTGTGTTTTGGAGAAGAAAATATCAAATAAGTGTAAGAGAACCAGGATAACAGGGTGAATGTCTCAAGGCTGACTTGATTAAGATGAAGTAGTACAATGATGATCAAATATAAGAAGATGAGATGACCCATTGCCATATTCCTGACTCAAGGCATCTAGAATTTACTCCCCTCCTTGACAGAGTATATTTTAATTTCAGTATGTAGTATTAACTTTGGCAACTTGCCTCAGTGTCTACCCTAATGCCCACAGTGCCTAAAATATGCAGTCTAACCCATTGCTCATGGCCTCCTGAGTAAGGAGTGTTTGGAGTAGACAGTGACACAGCTCTTTTATAATTACTGCATTAGTGATTCATGACCCTTCTTCACAGGTTCTCTTTAGTTATTTGTGTAAAAAACAACTTTGTGGTCTAATTAATCTGTCCACTGTACTTCCCTCTTCACTTTTTTTGCTCATTTTTCATCTTATTTTTATCATTTTTTTAGTATAGTTAACACACAATGTTACATTAGTTTCAGGTATACCACCTCTCAGAATCCCATAAAGATAACTTAGTTCAGAAGGACGAGGATGCACTCACAACCACACGAACTCTTAGAGATGGAAAAGTACCAGCCATTCCACAGCTGTGAAGGTTCATCCATGAAAGTTATACCAAGCTTTTCTCTCATCAAACCTTTGGCTATGCCTTTATCTCCAACAAAGAAAAAACAATTAAAAAAAAAGACCAGAGGCTCATAAACTGTATAGACAAGTATATTTTGGCAACACATATACAAAAAGAATGGAGGAATCTCGAAGTTACTATCAATAAACACTCCTGTTAGGAAGGGGAATGATGGGAGACTTATAGAACTCACTAGTCCATAGAAATTCCAAAATCCCAGTGGGCAGGTTTCCCAGGTATCATTACTTTAAGGATAGGAAGTTCTTTGATTAAGCCCTGATTTTCCTTCTTTAGAGGAACTTCCCAGTGTATTTTTTTCTATACCTCTTGACTCTGCTGCTCCGCAAAATTCTTCCTTTGCCTTTATCCTACTAGGCCACTGCTGAAAGATCAATGAACACTTTCTTACTGATGGTTGAGCAGTTTCCTTAGCCTGCTTCTGGTCTGCTGACAGTTGAAGGACCAGCGGTATTTTCATGACTTGAATGGTCTAGAACTCTTTAAAGCAGGTTGGCAGTGCATTTGCAAGTATACCTTTCTCAAAAAAGTTGGAGTTTTCTATGATTTGATACTAATTAACTCTTTATACTAAAGCTGTACTTACCATTCTTTTTGAGATGTTTCTCTTTTACATTTAATTACTCTTTTTGAGATATGTTTCTCTTTTACATCTAATTATAGCCTATTTGAGTTCATTCACTGGGCTACCCATGTCATATTCTTGTCTTGGCAACAGCAAAGCCCAAGGAAAGAGGCATATTTGTGCAAAATTATTTTAAGCCTCTGTTTAGATTATGTCCAATAACATATTCACCAAAGCTAGTTACATGTCTATCCATAATATCAGACAAGCACAGAAATACATTCTTCCCATGTAGGTCAAAGGGAGGTAGTGAATATTTGTTGAATTTAATATACGAATAATTTAACATACTACACCTATGATAGAAGTGGTAAGCAGGATATATTCAAGGTTCCAGGGCTAAAAGGAAAGAACCAATATCTAGTCAATGTAGTGATTAATTGAATTAAAGGCTGAACAAATCCTACATTTGGTGATGTCACAGTTAGTGACAGAGACTAATTGCCCTATAGGGTTCAGGAATTAGTCATTCTTATTGGCAGAACAATAGATACAATGGAAAGAATGGAGTAAGACCAAATTTGGATGAAATAATCTATGTGGCTTTGTACAAGTTATGAACCAATCTGTATCTAGTTCTTTTTTTTAATTTTTAAAAATATTTATTTATTTTTGAGAGAGACAGAGGGGCAGAGAGAGAGAGAGGGAGACAGAATCTGAAGCAGGCTGCAGGCTCTGAGCTGTCAGCACAGACCTGACAAGGGACTTGAACTTATGAACCACGAGATCATGACCTGAGCTGAAGTCGGATGCTTAACCGACTGAGCCACCCAGGTGCCCTTCCTGTTTAGTTAAATATGAACATTTACTGCCTACCTTATGTGATGCTATAGTGAATATATGTATTTCAGAATATACTATACAGAAAAAATATACATATATATACAGAGATATCGCTACACATTTTATTCTTATTTAAATGTTACATCCTCCAATTTCCACTTTTAGCACACGGAATGCCTGAATTTGATTTCTTTTTAGCTGACAAAGAAGATTGAATTTCAAAGAGAATTTTTGTTAACCCCAATAGATACAGTGAAGTATACAGTAGTAGTAGTAGTAAGAGAAAGGGAAAATGTTATAAATGAAAGTCTTATATAATTAGAAATAATTATTTAATGTGATGGTAGATAAAATTGAGTACATCCTGGGCTGTGATCGGAGAAATACCTTAAGCTCCACTGTGCATATTCAATCTACATCTACAGTGAATATTTATACCAACTTTAATTATCACACTGGAGATTTATAAATCAGGTTTCGGATTATATTCTTTCTCTAAGGGGGGAGAAAAGAGATAAATCGTTAAACTCTGTGATGAAGAAAGAACTATAGACCAATTTTCATGCAAAAGGCATAAAATCTTAGTACATCAATCTGCACAATGCATTGAAAAAAAATACAATTCACAAAGTTCTGTGTTAAATGGGCATTTTGGGCATAGGCCTAAATAAATATCCTCTTCTTGTAGCCAGTGTGTATGATGTTGTATAAAATGTACAAATGCACACATATACATTAAAAACTGTGTGTTTGCATTTAATAAAGAGAAAAATGGAAAGGAAGCACTTGGTGGTGAGTGGGAGGTGAGGCTGCATTGCCCTAGGGATCTGATATCACTGTTAGGGGCTAGAGATTCAATGCCAAAAGAGCATCAGCATTAGCTCCATGTACATAGGAAGCAGGAACTCTGGGATCCATGTTCATTTCTTGTAATGAAGCTGGAGGTGAGGTTTAGGGCCGCAAGAAATAGGTAGTATCAGTTATGTTCCCAGGAAAACATTTCTTGGTGCTGGAAGTATGAATAATTTTTCTGAGACATGACAGAATCTCTAGTAACTAAAGACTTTTTAAAATCTATTTCCAAGTAAGTGTTTCTCAGAAAGCTCTTCATAGCAGTGATCTGAAAACCATTCATATGTAAGATATATCTGCAACAAATTCCAATGATTTAAGGTTATACAGAACATATCTTTGACCAGAATGAAAAACAAAACAATTATCAACATCAAAATGAGAGCAAAATGACCAATCAAGCAAATAAACAACAACAACAACAAATATATATATGTATATATATATATGCATATATATGTGTGTTTCCACATATATATGTGCTTATATATGTATATATATATGTATATATAAACAAAAATATATACATGCATACACACAACAAAGTAAGCTTCTATGTAGTCCCTGGGATAAAACAAAAGCCATAGTTAAGACTGAAATGTTTGTATTATTTTTGTTTTTAAAAAAATTTTTAGCTTACTCAGATTCAGTAGATTTGTAATTAGAAGCAAACTCAGTCTTAAATGCACTTTTAAGACTATATGTATATTTGAAAATGAATAAGCTAACCATTATACCTAAAAAAAATCTGAGAAAAAAATCAACAGACTCAATTTTAGGAAAGAAAAATAAAGGAAATAAAACAAATTAAAGTTTACTGAAATAGAATAGGAAAAAACCTAGAAATCAATGAAATAGAATTGAAGGATCCAAAAATAAATCCTTACATATATTGTCAATTGATTTTTTAAGAGTGTGCCAAGACAGTTAAATTAGGGAAAGAACAGTTTTTTTCAGTACATTGTACTGAGCCAACTGGATATCCACATGTAATAAATTGAGTTTAAACTCATATCTTATGCCACATACAAAGATTAACTTAAAACGGATCAAGGACCTAAGTGTAAATATAAAACAATAAGACATTTAGAATAAAATAGGTATTATCTCTGCAGTGGTGAGTTATGGAAATTTTCTCCAGATATGGCACTATAATCACAAATATAATTAGAAAAAAATAGGTAAATTGAACTGTGTCAAAATTGGAAAATTTTGTGCTTCAAAGGACACAAGAAAGTAAAAAAAACCGACAAAATGTGAAAAAATATATTTACAAACCACATATCTATTAAGAGACTTGTATCTAGAATGTACAAATAACTCTTAGCTCAACAATTTAGAAGAAATGACTCAAAAACAGGCAAAGAATTTGATAAGTCATTTCTCAAAGAATATATTCAAATGATTATAAAGCACATGAACAGATTCTCAATGTCATTAGTCAATATGGAAATGCAAATCAAAAACCACAACACTTCCTATTCACAAGGATGACTACAGTTAAGGAGACAGACCAATAACAAGTGGCAAAGGTACTGAGAAACTGGAATTTTCAAACATTGCTAATATGAATGCCACATAGTGAGGTCACTTTGGTAAAGAGTTTGTTGGTTCCTCGAAAAGTTAAAGTTGCCATATGACCCCAACAATTTCATTTCTAGGTATATACCCCAAAGAACTGAAAACAAGTTCCCACAAAAACTTGTACATGAATTTTCATAGCAGCATTATTTGTAATGGCCGAGGAGTGAAAACAGCATAAACACGTATCAACTGATGATAAATACAATGTGATCTATCCATACAATGGAATATTATTACCTGTAAAAGGGAATGATGTACTGATACGTGCTAGGACTTGGATAAAGCCTGAAAATGAAATTGCTCAATGAAAGAAGCCAGGCACCACAGACCTTATATTGTATGATTCTGTTTACACAAAATGTCAAGAATAGCCAAATCTATAAAAGCCTAAAGTAGATTAGTGGTTGCTTAGGCCTGGGAGGGCCTCACTCATTGTGAGTGAGAGGTTTTTTGGGATGATGGAAATGTACTCAACTTAGATCAGTGTGATGGTTGCACAATTCTGTCAGTATACTAAAAACAACTGAATTGTGGACTACCAGAGGGTGAATTTAATATCTGAATATCTCAATAGAGGTATTTTTAAGTTAATAAAATGTAAATAAACACAATAGAGCTAATATGAACTCACCCATTATATTGTTTGTGTGTGTGTGTGTGTGTGTGCACATATGTGTATGAGAGAGCAAGAAAAGAGAGGAAGACATCTATTTTACTTAGCATTATGTTTCTCAAGTGGTTCCATATTGTATTGGTATCTCATTCCTTTTTGTAACTCGTATCAGTGTTTCATTCTTTTTATTGACGAATATTATTCCATGGTATGGACATGCCACATTTTTTTTAATCCACTCACAAGTTGATGGATATTTTTCAATTTTGGCTATAATAACAATGCTGCTACAAGCATTCATATCCAAGTCTTCATGTGGACATATGTTTTCATTCCTCTGTTAGATTCTTTGTAATGAAATTGCTGTTTATTTTTTAATGAGTGCTTATGTGTAACTTTGTAAGAAAATGAAAGATTGGGGTCAAAATGATAGTGGTTGTAGTTTATCCATATCCTCACCAATTCTTGGTATCATATGTATTCTTACTATAGCCAGTGGACGTATCGCATTGTGGTTTTACATTACATGTCTAATGACTAACAATATAAGCACCCTTTCATATACTTATTAGCCAGTTATATGTCTTACTTTTTGTTAATATTTTTAAATGTTTATTTTAAGAGAGACAGAGAGAGGGAGAGAGAGAGAGAACGAACAAGCAAGGGAGGGGCAAAGAGAGGGAGACAGAAAATCCCAAGCAGGTTCTGCACTGTCAGCACAGAGCCCATCTTGGGGCTTCATCTCAGGAACTGTGAGATCATGACCTGAGCCAAATCAAGAGTCAGATGCTTAACCAATGAAGCCACCCAGGTACCCCAGTTATATCTTATTTTGTGAAATACCTAGTCAAATGTTTTACTAAATTTTAATTGGATAGTTAACTTCTTATTTTTGGGTTGTAAGTATTCTTTTTTTTTTTTTAGTTTGTTTTATTATTTAAGATTGAGAGAAGACAGACAGAGAGAGAGAACCCCAAGCAGACTCCTTGCTGTCAGCACTGAGCTCGACGTGGGGCTCGATCTCATGAACCATTAGACTGTGATCTGTGCCAAAATCAGGAGTCAGATACTCAGTCAGACACTGACTGAGCTCCCCAGGTACCCAAAATTATAAGTATTCTTTGTATATTCTGGATACCAGTCTTTATCAGACATAATATTTGTAAATATTTTCTCCCAGTCTATTAGATTTTTATTTTTAGTGGCTTAATTTTAAGCACAATTCGTTGATCTTTTAATGAAGTCCAACTTACCATTTTTATTTTATGATTCATGCTTTTGGTATCTAAAAAGTTCTTTGCCTATTTCAAGGTCAAGAAATTTTCTCCTGTGTTTTCTTTTATAGTGTTCTTACATTTAGTCTGTGATTTACTTTGAGTTAACATTTGTATATGGTGTGAGACAAGGGGTTACATTGTGTGTGTGTGTGTGTGTGTGTGTGTGTGTGTGTGTGTGTGTGTATTTGCCTGTGAATATACAATTGTCAATTTGTTGAATGATGCTCAGTCTTTCTCATTGAGGTGTCTTGGCACATTCGTTAAAAATTTGTCAAAGATAAATATAAGAGTTTACTTGTGGACTATCAACTCAGCTCCATTAATTTATATGCCCATCCTTTTGCCAATATTATACTATCTTGAATACTATGGTTTTACACTATGCTTTGTAATTAAGTAACCTAAGTCTTCCAACATTTTTCTTCTCTTTCAAGATCTGTTTTAACTACTCTGGGTCCTTTGCATTCTGTATAAAGATTAAGATCAGATTGTCAATTACTGCAGAAAATCCTGTGAAGCTTTACATGAGAATTTCATGAAATATATACATCAATGGAGAAAATTGCTATTTTTATGGTGATATTTAAATTTTAAGAGTCATGAATATGGGAAGTCCGTTTATTTAAATCATTGCTAACTTATCTCAGCAATGTTTCATAGTTTTCAGCATACGAATCTTATGCTTCCATTATTTAGTTTATTTCTAAATATTTAATTTAATGGCATTATTAATATAATTATCTTTTTAGTTTCATTTTCAGATTACTTGTGACTAGTGTATCATTTAGTTTGAAAGATAAGTAAGACTGTCAATTTTCTAGAACAAATTTAATTCAATTTATTCAAAGAGAAATATAAAATTTTAATTTATGAATTTATTTTGTTGTAAGGCTTTATACATATAAATGTTTATGAAATGTAATAAGAGCTATTGATTTGGAGGTGCACTACGTGGGTTAATACTCTTGCAGTGGATGTGTTTATTCTTTCTTTCTTTCATGTAACTTTCTTTTTTTCTTAATATTTATTTATTTATGAGAGAGAGAGAGAGAGAGAGTGTGTGAGTGGTGAAGGAGCAGACAGAGAGGGAGGCACAGAATCCGAAACAGGCTCCAGGCTCCAAGCTGTCAGCACAGAGCCCAACACAGGGCTCAAACTCACAAACAGCGAGATCATGACCTGAGCCGAAGTTGGACACTTAACTGACTGAGCCACCCAGACACCCCTCTTTCATATAACTTTAGTTTTGCCCCTAAGTGTGTTTTTTTATTATTCTATTCAAAATTATAAAAGAGTTTTCTGTAGAGAAAAAGTGAGTAGATTTGATGAGGTTCCAGCTATATAGCTTTCATATTTTACATGTATGTCACAGTATCTACCATTAAATCCACTAACATAGAATGTTATATCCCTTCAATTACTAATTTACTCAAGTAGGATGAATTTTAAGTACTAACTACTTTTCCATGTTTCGATGTGAAACTTACTTTAGGGCTGTTACAGGAGAACAGTTTTGCTTCTGTTTGATTAAAAAAAAAACTGCACATTTAATAGGTAGAGAACTATTTGCAAATGAAACTACCAGATAAAATGTAGTGCAGAACTATTTTCAGAAGTCACAGAAAATTCTCCAGCATACAATCAAATTATAGCTGATCTGGAAGTCAGTAGACTTATACTATGTATAATTCAAGAAATAACCAAAGAATTAACTATGGTCTCAGAATCCCTATAAGCAAAAAACTCTAAGACTTAGGCAGAATTATTGGAGCAGAGCCCATAGGAGTCCGCTTTAATACCTGTGAACTGTGAGCTAAACTTTCCCACAATCTTCTTAAAACTAAAGCCAAGAGGGGCGCCTGTGTGGCTCAGTTGGTTAGGAGACTGACTTCGGCTCAGGTCATGATCTTGCAGTTCATGAGTTTGAGCCCCGCATCGGGCTCTGTGCTGACAGCTCAGAGCCTGGAGCCTGCTTTGGATTCTGTGTTTCCCCCTCTCTCTGCCCCTCCCCTGCTCACGCTCTGTGTCTCTCAGTCTCTCAATAATAAATAAATGTTAAAAAGAATTAAAAAGAAAAAAACAAAAAATTAAAGCCAAGAAAAGTCTTGGGCCAATAGTAATGAGGAAAACATGAGAAAAGTATTAGAAAAAAAATCTATGTACCTTCATACCAGTCCTTGTAATATGCTAAGTTAAAGGAAAAAAACACTAATAGTCAAGATATATATTTGTCATAGATATGGAGACCAATTAACAAATATTTATGTTTAGGGTAAGCATTACTGTGAAGCAAGCTATAACAATTTTGATTAACTCATAGCCAAATATTTGCTATAATAGATTTATGCTTAGCTTTCTTTATGGTCCCCATTGATAAGCATATCCAGTATTTACTGTTTTCACCTGGAAAAAAGTTTACCTGGAAATTTGTGCTTTGAAAGTTAATTTTTAGGTATAACACCAAAAGCATGATTCTTTAAAATAATTGATAAATTTTACTTTATTCAAATTAAAAACAACTTTTGGTCTCAGAAGATATTGTTAAGAGAATGGAAGACAGTCCACAAACTGTGAGAAAATATTTTGAAAGCACCTGTCTGACAAAGGTCTCATATTCAATATAATTGCCCATTATGGAATTCAAATTGAAATATGAGATCCAACTCCATAACTATTATAATAACTAAAGGAAGAAAATACAGTATCAATTGTTGGCAAGGATGCAGAACAAGAGGAACATTCATGAATGCTGGTGGTAATACAAATAAGAAAGTCTTTTTTGAAAATACTTTGGCAGTTTTTTAAAAAGGCAAACATAGGTTCCTCATATGATTCATCAGTCCTCATATTAGGCATTTACCTACATGAGTTGAACACTTAGGTCCACACAAAAACCTGTTCGAAAGTGTTTATTGTAGTTTATTCATGATTGCCCAAAGCTGGAAGCAATCACGGTATCTTCACTAAGTAAATAGATAAACCAACAAAGGTATATCCACTCAATGAAATATTACCCTATGATTAAAAAAAAAAGAACTATTAGGCCATGAAAAGACATGGATAAATCTAAAACACATACTGTTCAGTGAAGTAGCCAGTATTAAAAGGCTCTATTTTGTATGGTTCCATTTATATAACATTCTGGAAATGGCAAATCTATAATGCAGGTAAAAGTCAGTGATTTTAGGGCTTTAAGGGTTGGGGGAGAATGTTAAACTGATGAAACACAGGGGATTATTTTAGGGCAGTGATATTAGTTTGAATGATGCTATAATGTTGGATACATGTCACTATGTATTTCACAGCCCATAGAAATATGCAGCAGAGAGAGTGAAACAATGCATGCAAATTGAAAAGAAAATATATTTATGTAGTCAGAGGATCCTAAGGCAGAATGCTGAATGTGACAAAACTATCTACCTGCATTACAAATTTATGAAAGAACCTTATTGGAGAGCATAGAGGAAGTAAGTACTGACCTAAGTAATTCAGAAATTAGTTGATAAGACTAAAGGCAAAGGAACTTCAAATAAGCACTGCATTGTAGTTTATATTCATTTCTCATAGGGGCACGTGTTAACCATTCCAATACTGCTGTACTTGTATACAGAATCTGAGCCATTAAATAAATAAATGGGGAAGGTTGGAGACAGGTCTGTCACTGTTGGAATTGGAGGCTATAAATAATCAAAGGATAAAAGCTAGAATAGTCCATGTGCTAATGGATTAGAGCTGAAGACACCAGTATGAACTCATGTTTAAAATAGATGGTTACACATAAGATTGTTTGTTTTTGTGTATATATAAAGCTTACTTTATACATATATAAGTTTTGTTGTCTCTGCTCAGCGTACCTAGAGGCAGCGGCACCACAGCAGCCATTAGCACACCAAGGATCTAGATATTGGTTTCTAATACTATTCTCTAATAAAAGGAACTAGGGTTTCTTGAAGAAATGGCTGATTCTAGAACTTAGACTAGATAGATGATAGATGATAGATAGATAGATGATAGATAGATAGATAGATAGATAGATAGATAGATAGATGATAGATAGAGGCATAGGCATATATAGAGAGATACATGGAGATATAGATTTGTCATCTATCTATATGCTTACCTATCTTTCTATTTACCTGTATCCCTAGTATCTTCTAGTGCTAGAAAACAACACAATGATAGGAGTACATAAAAGGGACATAGGAGTCAACCAAAAGAGCTTCAGTGGCCAATACTGGACAATTATTTTCCTATTTTTATTGTTGTTGTTGCCTGACAGTTAATTTCTGAAGTTCCTCTGGGAGAATAAATAGTTGAGGAATTATGGATCAACATGTTATATTTTACACACATGTTCAGTGTGTCAGCCATACAGACCAAAAAATGAGAGAAAATACAGCATAACGAGATGGACCATGTGCATACTTCAGGCTGAGTATAGTTTTATATGTACACAGAACTGGTGATTTGGTTTGTCTGGAATGGATGGGTGTGAAGAATAGAAATAGTATCTGGGAACCCAAAAGGAAGTATCGGCATTTCCTCTCTGCTTAGAGACAAAATGCCTATGTTAGCTTTAGTTAGGAATGTGTGTGTGTGTGTGTGTGTGTGTGTGTGTGTGTGTGTGTGTGTGTGAGAGAGAGAGAGAGAGAGAGAGAGAGAGAGAGAGAGAGTGAGAGACTGCAAGCAAGAGGGAGGGGCAGAAGGAGAGAGAGGAGAGAGAGAGGGAGGGAGGGAAGGAGATAATCTTAAGTAGGCTCCATGCTCAGCATGGAGCCTGATGTGGGGCTTGATCCCAGTGCCATGAGATCATGACCTGGGCCAAAATCAAGAGTTGGATGCTTAACTGACTGAACCACCCAGGTGCCCCAGGAATATATATTTATTTCAAAATAGCATAAAATCAGTTCCTCTTCTTTCTTAATATGAAAAGGAGACCATTTTGGGGGCACCTGGGTGGCTCAGTCAGTTAAGTAGCCAACTCATGATTTCCGCTCAGGTCATGATCTCATGGTTAGGGAGATGGAGATCCACATTGGGCTCTATTCTGACAAAGTGGACCCTGCTTGGGATTCTCTCTCTCTCCTTTTCTCTCTGTCCCTGCCCCACTCTCATGCTCACTCACTCTCCCTCTCTCTCTCTCAATATAAATAAACATTATTTAAAAAAAAGACAAAAGAAACAGAAGCCATTTTATCAGTTTGTATGGGATCCAAACTGAGATGGACCTATAATACAAACAAGTGTTTTCAATGGGATTGGGTTTTTTTTTTCCCTTAGGATAAATCATAGGCACAAAAATCCTATCGTTCTAAAGCTGGTTTTTCAATAGTTACACTCTGTTTTTTTCAGGTGAGGGTTTCTTCCTTTGATATCTTGTAGTCTTATATTTTAAAAGTTAAAATAGGTTTTCAAGATTGATTGGAGGGGAACGAAAAGTAAAATATAGCCTGAAACCAAACATTTAGACTTTTAAGTTACTCTTGTTTTCTTGATTTTTTTTTCTTTAAAGGTGAATGGAATTGTCACTACAGAACTATGTTTTTTATTTGTCTCTGGAATGAACCTTGGTAATTCCACAAAGGCTACTGAGAGCTTTTAAAGAACAAGAGAACTGCATGCCTCCAGGGACTTGTCAGCACTTAGTATTGCTTGTTTTCTGTTCCCTTTGTTTTCAGGAAGAAACAAACTTTAGAATTTAAACAAGAAATACAGTCCTCATTAAGTATGAGCCTATGAGGGAACAAAAGAAGCTAGAGACCTTCCACAGGACTTTTAACCAGTGGAGAACCATGTTGGGGGTTTTAAAGGCCAGGAGTGTGTACTCTGACTCTTGAGAAACATTTATAGAGGTGTTAAAAATGGAGGTGAATCCGGGGCGCCTGGGTGGAGCAGTCGGTTAAGCGTCCGACTTCAGCCAGGTCACGATCTCGCGGTCCGTGAGTTCGAGCCCCGCGTCAGGCTCCGGGCTGATGGCTCGGAGCCTGGGGCCTGTTTCCGATTCTGTGTCTCCCTCTCTCTCTGCCCCTCCCCGTTCATGCTCTGTCTCTCTCTGTCCCAAAAATAAATAAAAAACATTGGAAAAAAAAAATGGATGTGAATCTGGAAAATTAAAGCCCTGCTTATTTTTCTATACCTGTTCATTGCCCTAAAAGACCTACATGAAGTTAATTAAAAGGCTTGTTTTCTGGGGTCTCTGCCAGTGACTTTGTGCAGAGGGTGGGTGGGCTCCAGTAAGGTTGCCCAAATCCTGAGTGTTCTCTTCACAGTTCATTATATTTATGTTGTATGTTTAGAATTTACAGTATACTTTCACTATAAGAATTTCTCTCTTCTAAAGCAACAAAAAACCTTTTTCTTTTATTACCCAAATCCTGAATTTAAACCTCTTCATTAAAAAAAATGTTTTTAATGTTTATTTTTTATTTTATTTTTGAGAGACAGAGACAGAGTGTGAGCAGGGAGGAGCAGAGACAGGGAGACACAGAGTTCAAGGCAGGTTCCAGTCTCCGAGCTGTCAGCCCAGAGCCCAATGCAGGGCTCAAACTCGCAAACTGCAAGATCAGGAGCCAAGCCAAAGTCGGACGCTTAACTGACTGAACCACCCAGGTGCCCCTAAACCCCTTCATTTTTTAAGTTTCAATTTATATGCACTCTCTACTACCAATCAACCCAGTAAAACTAATATCTTAAATATTAAGTCCATTGGCTTCTTTTCACCTTCCTACTTGACATCTCTAGAATGTGATGACTATGTTCTGAATCTCTGTCTTGGCATGGAATTTTCACTGTGTTCCGGAACCTTATTTCCACAACCCATAAGCATCTGCCCTGCGATGTCCCTTAGACCTTTCACATGCAAAACTGAAATCCTCATCTTTCCTGACAAAACTGCTGCTTTTATCTCTAAAGACATAATCCAATAATTCCATTAGGTATCATGGGGTTATCCTAGTCTCTTCCTTCTATTCTGTTTTTTTCCATTTAATTGGCCACGGCGTCCTCTTGAATTTTACCACTGGCACATTTATCCAGTCAGTTACCCTTTATCTATTCCCATGGACCCTACTCTGGCTTAGGTTCTTTCCTTCTCTCAGAGCTTTCTGGTTGTTTCCTCTCATGTAGCTTTTCTAAAATTTACATTTCTAAAATTTATCATGTGATTCTGATTCTTGATTGTATCTGTGTCCGCAGTGATCTCAGGACAAAGTATACCCTCTCAGTCCCATGAACTCTGCACATTTACAGCTAGGGCCCTAGGTACATTTAGCCTGAACTCCATGGACTCCAGACCTCATCCTCAGTCCCTTATATGGTCTAATGGGTTTTGATGCTACTGAGTTATTTTAAAATATAATTCTACTCAGTTTGAAGAAATGGTTCTCATTTCAAAGACCAATAAAGTATCAGTCAGTAAAGTCTTGTTCTAATACGCTGCTCTATCCTCATTACCCCCCTGCAATAAATTTAATCATTAAGTTCGTGTGTTTTGAAAGCATTTTGTACAGATCTTGCCCCCATAACCAGTCCTTTCCCATGGTACTGGGAATTATATTCTGGAATTATATTTTCACACATCCCAGCTCTGTAACTAGCTCCGAGAGATTTCCCCCAGTAATTGGGAAGAAAAAATGAGGTGAAAAACACCCACATGTTGTTCATTTTTGTATTTCCAGCATCAGGCAGCTTTCTGGTAATTTATAGGCACTCGAATACATTCAAAAAAGATGTGATGTGCACCTCATTAGAAGCTCTACCAAAGAGACAATGTGAGTCACATCCAGCCTTATCACTACCTTCTAGATGGCCAAATTCTTGAAAACATGATATTTTACAAAGACCCAAAGGGTATGACTCAGGCTACACTGAAGATCTCCCTATCACATTTCAACTGAACACTTTTCCTCAGAGCTTAGAAAAGTGGCTTTTCCCATTTCTTTTTGTTTTTTGCGTACCTTTCAAGTCATCAGTAAAAAAGATAATTTGTCTCTATCCATATAGAATTTCAGAGTTTGGAATAGAAAATACCAAGTTGCAAAGCTATTTTTTACCTGATATTGAAGAAAATTATATTAAGTACTACTATAGTATTGTTACATAATATAAATTATATATAATGTTATAGTTTCTAACCCTTTTTATTTTTGTATTTTATGTTTTACCTTTCTCTTCACTAACTAATACCTTCTTGTTTTTCCCCTAACTCTTCAAACGTGGGGGATGGGGTTCCTGTCTACCATGTCTCCTGTGGTTCTCTATGTGGTACCTCTATCCTCTCTTGTCCAGAATGTTCAACCAGCCCTCAGTTCTACATGAATTTTTCTACATGGAGATGTGTCTGTAGGAGGAGGTGAGGTATACCTCACCATTTTGGAACTCCTCAGATCTATTTCTCGTTATCAAGGAAATAAAAACTACAAGACAACAAGCAAGTGATGTTGTTCAATATAAAAGAGAGGATTAAAATGATCAAAATTGTAAGAATTAAATTAAGTGTCTTATACTAGACTCTATTCTAAGAACTTTACAAAATATTTTCCTTGTATAACACTTCATAAATATATTTACTTATTTAATATTTAAACTAACTCTAATGGATAAGCACTATTATGATTTCCAGGTTACAAATGAGCAACTGAGTCACGGAAAGATTAACAACATGCTTACCGTCAAAGAACTAGTTACAGAGCTGGGATTCCAACCCAAGCAGTTTACTCCATGGGGTGTGTCATTAACCACTATACTATTCTCCTTCCTTGTTGGAAAAACGTAATTCAGGGTATTGAATTAAACATTGAAGTTAGAATGCTTGGGTATCCATACACAGATATTTGATCACACAGGACATATCAAAGGTGAGGCTATAAATAACATGGAACTATTTAAAGTTATTTCCCATTTATACAAATCACTTAGAGGAAACTATAATTATTCTAGAGATAACCACTTATTAATATAGACAACTTAATCATAGTTGTTGACCCATGTGTTGTTTTTGAAAAGGACAGCAGGTTTAATTTATTAAAATTCACTCTGTAATGACCCAGAACCACATTGTAACAACAGGTGATTTAACCTGTATAAAAATAAACCCAATGGTATTAATGAATCAAGGAATCTCAAGGCTTTGGTGTGGGGTGGAGCTCAGAACAAAAGGTCCTTTAGCAGTCATGCTTTACACACTGTGATTTTTCTGTCTAATTTTATGTGATATAAAGGATTTGTTCAAGGACCAAATTCATCCTTTGCATGTTTTGTAAATCGTATTAATTACATGTTACTTCCTTTGTCGTTATGGACAATTTTGTTTTGTTTCTTCCTTCCCCAGACAAATTCATCCTAATAAGATGCTTCTGTATTTGTGTAGCCTAAATACCACACTAAACATCAGTATCTTTGATTTTGCTTCTCATGTGTTGTCATCCTTGTCAACTGCAGGCAGATAACACTCTTCATGGATTAGCTGTAGCTCTACAAAAGTGAACTCATTTCAGCATGTTAAAATCCCTTTCCACTATACCCCCTCTTCATTTTCCTCTGTGGCTTTCTTGTTGCCCTGAAATCTTCTGTGTGCCTGAAAATTTCTCCTCCTGGTTTTTCATGGTGTTGGTCACATACAAAGAATCCTGGTTGTGTTGCCCAGGGTCTTGTCCAGAGTCCTCTCTCCATTCTGTGCTGCACTGGGTGATTGATTCCACACCCATGGGCCAACACATATAAATATGTTGATAGCTTATAACTATAGAGTTTTAGATCCATCTTTTCTAAATTTTATGACTTTAACTGCAGTTACCCACTGGATACTCCTACCCTAGGAAAACTCACACTTTAGTGGGAAAGAGACAAAGGGAAAACTCTGAGAGATATATGAAAGCACAAAAGAGGGGCATTCAACACAGTCTGGAGTGTCAGAAAGATTCCTGGAGGCTGATATATTGAGGATGAGTAACAGGAGCCAGCCTAGGAAATAGACAAATGGTGCAAAATCACTAAAGGCAACAGAGTGGAACTGTGTGAAACTTCGTCTGCCAGCAGTACAGTGAGCGAGAGGATAATACAGAGAAACGTGGTTTCAGAGGTAAGCAGGGCCAGATCCTAAAAGGCTCACCCTTTGAAGTCTGTTGGATACATGCTTTACAAATGGAACTCTTAGTGTGGCATTGAGATTATGTTTTTAAGTAGCAAGACAGGAGTGAAGACCAGCTATGAATTTACTGCAATAGTTTGCACAAAAGAGATGGATTGAATTAGGGTAGTTCGCTGTTACACTGGAGAAAAGTAAGCGGAGTCAAATAATTAATTAATTAATTAATTAATTTACAATATGAAATTTATTGTCAAATTGGTTTCCATACAACACCCAGTGCTCCTCACGACAGGTGCCCTTCTCAATGCCCATCACCCACTTTCCGCTCCCTGCCACCCCCCATCAACCCTCAGGTTATTCTCAGTTTTTAAGAGTCTCTTATGGTTTGGCTCCCTCCCTCTCTAACTTTTTTTTTTCCCTTCCCCTTCCCCATGGTCTTCTGTTAAGTTTCTCAGGATCCACATAAGAGTGAAACCATATGGTATCTGTCTTTCTCTGTGTGACTTATTTCACTTAGCATAACACTCTCCAGTTCCATCCATGTTGCTACAAAGGGCCATATTTCATTCTTTCTCATTGCCGAGTAGTATTCCATTGTGTATATAAACCACAATTTCTTTATCCATTCATCAGTTGATGGACATTTAGGCTCTTTCCATAATTTGGCTATTGTTGAAAGTGCTGCTATAAACATTGAGGTACAAGTGCCCCTATGCATCAGCACTCCTGTATCCCTTGGGTAAATTCCTAGCAGTGCTATTGCTGGGTCATAAGGTAGATCTATTTTTAATTTTCTGAGAAACCTCCACACTGATTTTCAGAGTGGCTGCACCAGTTTGCATTCCCACCAACAGTGCAAGAGGGTTCCCATTTCTCCACATCCTTTCCAGTATCTATAGTCTCCTGATTTCATTTTAGCCACTCTGACTGGCATGAGGTGATATTTCAGTGTGGTTTTGATGTATATTTTCCTGATGAGGAGTGACATTGAGCATCTTTTCATGTGCCTGTTGACCATCTGGATGTCTTCTTTAGAGAAGTGTCTATTCCTGTCTTCTGCCCATTTCTTCACTGGATTATTTGTTTTTTGGGTGTGGAGTTTGGTGAGTTCTTTACAGATTTTGGATACTAACCCTTTGTCTGATATGTCATCTGCAAATATCTTTTCCCATTCCGTCGGTTTCCTTTTAGTTTTGTTCATTGTTTCCTTTGCAGTGAAGTTTTTATCTTCATGAGGTCCCAATAATACATTTTTGCTTTTAATTTCCTTGCCTTGGAGATGTGTCAGGTAAGAAATTGCTGTGGCTGAGGTCAGAGAGGTTTTTTTTTTTTTTTTCCTGCTTTCTCCTCTAGGGTTTTGATGGTTTCCTGTCTCACATTCAGGTCCTTTATCCATTTTGAGTTTATTTTTGTGAATAGTGTAAGAAAGTGTTCTAGTTTCATTCTTCTGCATGTTGCTGTCCAGTTCTCCCAGCACCATTTGTTAAAGAGACTGTCTTTTTTCCATTGGATATTCTTTCCTGTTTTGTCAAAGATTAGTTGGCTGTACTTTTGTTCTGGGGTTTCTATTTCTATTCCATTGGTCTATGTGTCTGTTTTTGTGCCAATACCATGCTGTCTTGATGGTTACAGCTTTGTAGTAGAGGCTAAAGTCTGGGATTGTGGTGCCTCCTGCTTTGGTCTTCTCCTTCAATATTACTTTGGCTACTTGGGGTCTTTTGTGGTTCCATATGAATTTTAGGATTGCTTGTTCTAGCTTCGAGAAGAGTGCTGGTGCAATTTTGATTGGGATTGCATTGAATGTGTAGATAGCTTTGGGTAGTCTTGACATTTTAACAATATTTATTCTTCCAACCCATGAGCGCAGAATGTTTTTCCATTTCTTTGTATCTTCTTCAATTTTCTTCATAAGCTTTCTATAGTTTTCAGCATACAGATCTTTTACATCTTTGGTTAGGTTTGTTCCTAGATGTTTTATGATTCTTGGTGCAATTGTGAATGGGATTAGTTTCTTTATTTGTCTTTCTGTTACTTCATTATTAGTGTATAAGAATGCAACTGATTTCTGTACATTGATTTTGTATCCTGCAACTTTGCTGAATTCATGTATCAGTTCTTGCAGACTTTTGGTGGAGTCTGTTGGGTTTTCCATGTATAATATCATGTCATCTGTGAAAAGTCAAAGCGTGACTTCATCTTTGCCAATTCTGATGCCTTTAATTTCCTTTTGTTACCTGATTACTGATGCTAGCACTTCCAACACTATGTTAAACAACAGCGATAAGAGTGAACATCCCTGTCATGTTCCTGATCTCAGGGAGAAAGCTCTCAGTTTTTCCCCATTGATGATGATATTAGCTGTGGGCTTTTCATAAATGGTTTTTATTATGCTTAAGTATGTTCCTACTATCCTGACTTTCTTGAGAGTTTTTATTAAGAAAGGATGCTGAATTTTGTCAAATGCTTTTTCTGCATTGATTGACAGGATCCTATGGTTCTTATCTTTTCTTTTATTAATGTGATGTATCACATTGATTGATTTGCGAATGTTGAACCAGCCCTGCATCCCAGGAATGAATCCCACTTGATCATGGTGAATAATTCTTTTTATATGCTGTTGAATTCGATTTGCTAGTATCTTGTTGAGAATTTTTGCATCCATATTCATCAGGGATATTGGCCTGTAGTTCTCATTTTGCTGGGTCTCTGTCTGGTTTGGAAATCAAAGTAATGCTGCCTTCATAGAATGAGTCTGGAAGTTTTCCTTCCCTTTCTTTTTTTTGGAACAGCTTGAGAAGGATAGGTATTATCTCTGCTTTAAATGTCTGGTAGAATTCCCCAGGGAAGCCATCTGGTCTTGGACTCTTATTTGTTGGGAGATTTTTGATAACTGATTCAATTTCTTCGCTGGTTATGGGTCTGTTCAAATTTTCTATTTCTTCCTGTTTGAGTTTTGGAAGTGTGTGGGTGCTTAGGAATTTGTCCATTTCTTCCAGGGTGTCCAGTTTGTTGGAATATAATTTTTCATAGTATTCCCTGATAATTGCTTGTATTTCTGAGGGATTCATTGTAATAATTCCATTTTCATTCATGATTTTATCTATTTGGATCATCTCCCTTTTGTTTTTGAGAAGCACGGCTAGAGGTTTATCAGTTTTGTTTATTTTTTCAGAAAAACCAACTCTTGGTTTCATTGATCTGCTCTACAGTTTTTTTAGATTCTATATTGTTTATTTCTGCTCTGATCTTTATTATTTCTCTTCTTCTGCTGGATTTAGGCTGTCTTTGCTGTTCTGCTTCTATTTCCTTTAGGTTTGCTGTTAGATTTTGTATTTGAGATTTTTCTTGTTTCTTGGGATAGGCCTGGATTGCAATATATTTTCCTCTCAGGACTGCCTTTGCTGCATCCCAAAGCATTTGGATTGTTGTAATTTTCATTTGTTTCCATATTTTTAAAAATTTATTCTCTAATTGCCTGGTTGACCCATTCATTCTTTAGTAGGGTGTTCTTTAACCTCCATGCTTTTGGAGGTTTTCCAGACTTTTCCCTATGGTTGATTTCAGGTTTCATAGCACTGTGGTCTGAAAGTGTGCATGATATGATCTCAATTTTTTTATACTTATGAAGGGCTATTTTGTGATCCAGTATGTAATCTATCTTGGAGAATGTTCCATGTGCACTTGAGAAGAAAGTACATTCTGTTACTTTGGGATGCAAAGTTCTAAATATATCTGTCAAGTCCATCTGATCCAATGTATCATTCAGGGCCCTTGTTTCTTTATTGATCCTGTGTCTAGGTGATCTATCCATTGTTGTAAGTGGGGTATTAAAGTCCCCTGCAATTACCACATTCTTATCAATAAGGTTGCTTATGTTTGTGATTGTTTTATATATTTGGGGACTCCCGTATTCAACGCATAGACATTTATAATTGTTAGCTCTTCCTGGTGGATAGACCCTGTAATTATTATATAATGCATCTCTTGTTACAGCCTTTAATTTAAAGTCTAGTTTGTCTGATATAAGTATGGCTACTCCAGCTTTCTTTTGACTTCTAGTAGCGTGATAGTTCTCCATCCACTCACTTTCAATCTGAAGGTGTCCTCAGGTCTAAAATGAGTCTCTTGTAGATAGCAAATAGATGGGTCTTGTTTTTTTATCCATTCTGATACCCTATGTCTTTTGGTTGGAGCATTTAGTCCATTTACATTCAGTGTTATTATTGAAAGATATGGGTTTAAAGTCATTGTGATGTCTGTAGGTTTCATGCTTGTAGTGATGTCTCTGGTACTTTGTGGTCCTTGCAACATTTCACTCACAGAATCCCCCTTAGGATCTCTTGTAGGGCTGGTTTAGTGGTGATGAATTCCTTCAGTTTTTGTTTGTTTGGGAAAGTCTTTATCTCTCCTTCTATTCTGAATGACAGACTTCCTGGATAAAAGATTCTCAACTGCATATCTTTTGTGTTCATCACATTGAAGATTTCCTGCCATTCCTTTCTGGCCTGCTAAGTTTCAGTAGATAGGTCTGCTACTATTCTTATGTGTCTATATTTGTAAGTTAGAGCCTGTTTATCCCTAGCTGCTTTCAGAATTTTCTCTTTATCCTTGTATTTTGCCAGTTTCACTATGATATATCGTGCAAAAGATTGATTCAAGTTATGTCTGAAGGGAGTTCTCTGTGCCTCTTGGATTTCAATGCCTTTTTCCTTCCCCAGATCAGGGAAGTTCTCAGCTATGATTTGTTCAAGTACACCTTTAGCCCCTTTCTCTCTCTTCTTCTTCTGCAATTCCTATGATACGGATATTATTCCATTCAGTTGCATCACTTAGTTCTCTAATTCTCCCTCATACTCCTGGATGTTTTAATCTTTTTCTTAGCTTCCTCTTTTTCCATAATTTTATCTTTTAATTCACCTGTTCTCTCCTCTGCCTCTTCAATCCGTGCTATGGCCCCCTCCATTTATTTTGCACCTCATTTATAGCATTTTTTTTAGCTCCTTGTGACTATTTCTTAGTCCCTTGATCTCTACTAGTGATAGATTCTCTACTGTCCTCTATGCTTTTTCAAGCCCAGCGATTAATTTTATGACTATTATTCTAAATTCTTGTTCCATTATATTGCTTAAATCATTTTTGATCAGTTCACTAGCTGTTGCTACTTCCTGGAGTTTCTTTAGAGGATAATTCTTCCGTTTCATCATAAGTGGAGTCAAATAATTTAAAAGGAAAAACTGATACAACTTTGCTATTGGACACCAGGTATATGGAAAAGGATATCTCAAGAATGACATAAAATTATATGGCTTGAGTAGCAAGATAGATTCAACCTGCGAACGTAGGACTTTGTGTTGGAGATGGAAATTAGGATTACATCTGAAATATGCTAAATAGGGGTTATTTATGCAACATGCAGGTGGAGGTGCCCAATAGATACTTAGTTATTTGGGTCTAGGTCCCAAGATGGATATATGAGCTCAAGATTTGGTTTTGGATTTGGGGAGGGGCTGATACAAAGAGCACATCAATGGTTGATTCTGAATAGGTGTCCTCCTAGACTGGGAGGAAAAGGCAAGGATATAAATGTATTTGTTGTTAATGGGCACACAAGAAGTTGAGATGGGACATGTCTTAGTTCTTCATGATATAGGAACTAATAGTGTTTACTAGATATAAAGTAGATGGGGCTGGATGGTGGATTGAGGACTGTGCTAGATTTTGGAATGGTAATAGAGGCAATGGAGAATGGAATTGATTAAAAGCAAGTAAGAGAGTTACTAGGTGTTACAGAGTGCTGTACTGAGTGTGCAGAGTAGGAATCCATTGTGGTACTTTGGGATAACAGATAGTGATGTGGTCCAGTTTGTGGCCATGGCCCCAAGGTAGAGATGGATGTTACCAGAATCAGTGTGCTTATTATAAGCACAACTATAACATAACCCAGTTTGCCAATAACTTCTGTAGTATGTGCTACCTTTGAAGTCCCTAAAGCAATTACATATAGTAATACTACTTTCATTTCTATTTTAAAGATGAAAAAATTATTTGGAGAGAATAAGTGATTTGCTCAGGGAAACCCAGAAAGTCAGTGGTGAAACCACATTATATATGGACAAATAATCTGTTTCTTAATTTGGTAAGCTTGCTTTCCTCATAAAGTGACTTCAGTTCTGTGAGAGACACTGGCCATCAATCTCTAGTCAGAGTTAGTCTCTGATCAGATCAGTGACACCCACCTAGAGACACTGGAGGGGTTTCTCCCCAGGGCAGAGTTGGATGTGAGGACCTTTGAAGCTTCTCAGTTTTAAATTCTGAGTATCCCTCCTTTAAATGCCATTGACAGTGGGTTTTTTTTTTAAAGTTAATTTCACGATGTAAAATTCCAGAGGTGTCTGAAATTTTAACTAACTTGATTGCCTTCTTCACTTGCTGCTAAGATGAGATACGAGTTTGTTTAGTGTGGTTGTGTGTGTGTGCACAGAGCCAGAGATTTGACTTTTGCTCTTTATTGCATTTCTTAAACTAGCTACACTTGGCAATTCATTTACATCAATAATTGAAAAGCCATCAGTCTCCTCTTGTCTTAAACTCCTTGCTATGCACACTAATGATATGCATGATTGGCTATTGCCATAAAAATGCACCATAAATTTTTTAAAGATAATTCAACTACAGAGAATGAATCAATATGAACTATAGTGATAACATATGAGACAATCTCTATTGCCACTTCAAAGCAGTTAGTTCTCCTTTTGATGAGAACCTATCATTGCTTCCCCAACCAGAAGCAATGACTTAGGCAATGGTTTAGGACTTTCCTCTTTCAAAACCTTCCAAAGGTACCATGTTCTCTTCAACCCAGTTTTGTATATCACACACCCCTGGTGCTTGCTTCTGTTCTATGCTTTCTTGTTTTTACTATTCTTAGGTGCCCTGTAAGTGGGAAAGACCTGTTGTGTCTTACATGTGTCATAAAATTGGGCATAATAGACTCTATTCATTCATTCATTCATTCATCCATCCATCCATCCATCCATCCATCCATTCATTATTTCACAGACTGTCATTGTCCTTAAATTGATAGTAGCTTAATATGTGAGATTGTCATCCATTAGAAGGTAAAAATTGCAATAGAAATCCAAAATGAAACCAACTCTGAGCTGGTCAATGCTCAGAGGTGTGATGTCTACACTGAATGAGGATATTCTGGCCACTAAGTGTGTGATGATTTCACTTATTTTGTTGTAGAATTCTGGGCAATGCTATTTTCAGGTAATTCATCAGCCTGAAGAGCCATCCCAGGAAAGGAATCAGAAGACAGAAAACTCCTTCTCCTAGCATTGTCTGTCCTGAGTCAGTGACAACAAATCTGTTTATAGAGACTGAGCTTCACACTTGAACATTTTTTTAAGGTTTATTTACTTATTTTGAGAGAAGACAGAAAGAGCAAGTCAGGGAGGGGCAGAGAGAGAGGGAGACAGAATCCAAGCAGGCTCTGCACGGTCAATGCAGAGCCTGATGTGAGGCTCAAATTCATGAACCATGAGATCATGACTTCAGCCAAAACAGTCAGACCTTAACCTACTGAGCCATTCAGGCACCCCAACACTTCAACATTTTAAGTAAGGAAGAGAATACGACCCATGCTTAACCCCCTTCTCTATATTGGTGTTTTTATAGAACATCCCATCATTAGATGGGAATGCAGTTCTGGTTGGGTAACAAAGATTTCCAGGTTCCTTTCCATTTTGCCTTATAGGATAGCCTTCTATAGAAATGTACCTCTGTAGCACATACACACAAATACATGCAAACACACACACTTTGGAACTCAGTTTTGAGGTATGTGATTCACTCTAGGGCTGTCCTACATGTATTTGCATAGAATTAGATCCAATTTTTTTTTGTTGTAGTGGGATAAATAAATTTTCTTAAACCGCAAAGTGATTTCTATTTGAATCTCAGGTGCTAAAATCCAGTTTATTATATTTTTGTTACCTAAAACTATAATTATTGATTAAAGGGATGTCTTGATCTCTGCTTATATCCCTCTTCCTCATTAGATCTCCATTCTAAGGTATGTATATCCATAAATATGTATACTAGGTAGTGTTGTTTGGCATGGATGACTTTAAACTGCATATATATTATTGTGCTTTAATCTCATTATATTTCTTACATTATTCTTTAAAAGTATATTTTGGAATCTATTTATATTGCAATGTATTCTATTTAATTCTTTGTTTCCATAATAGATTTCACTGGATCCATAATATATTACTTACCCATTCTCCTGCTAAGTATCCCTCAACTTTGTATTTACAATAAGATATGCATATACATATACCCCACTGCAATTAAATACTTTGTACAGATCCCCTCATAGAGCTTCTCTGAGATGAGTACCTCGGAATGAAAGTGATTCATCATAAGGCATAGGCTTAATTACATCAAGTCCCTTCTGATTACTCTCCATGGTGGCTGAGGACTGACATGATCAATGTGCCTGAGTCCTTGTCTGGCCTCATCGTCACCAGAACCTGGCATCGTGCACCTTTCCAATTCTTGCTATTCGTATGAATGTTGTCCGGGAGCTCACTGTTGTTGAATTTGCATTTGTCTCCTTCCAACTTAGTTTGAATGGTTCTTTAGAAACATTTCAGATACTATAGCTTATGTTCCTTTGGCTGGTTTTGGCTCATTTTTTTTCTGTTGGGTTTCAAACCTGTTTTTTCAGTGTTAGGAAAAAAAGATGTTGAGGGGAGGCATATCAAAGTAATGGTAAAAGCGAGGACTCTGAAGTCAGACATGAGTTCTGGATTCCTGGATTTACTATCTACAAGCTACATGCCATTAAGCAAATTGTTTAAGATTTTATTCTTTCTTCTTTGTGAAGTGGGTAAGGTCTTAGTGGATGCTCAGTGTAGGAATCCGTTTACTGTTAATACTGTATGGCCCACATGGACCATTTAAAATGCACTCTCAACAATAGCCAAATTATGGAAAGAGCCTAAATGTCCATCAACTGTTGAATGGATAAAGAAATTGTGGTTTATATACACAATGGAGTACTACGTGGCAATGAGAAAGAATGAAATATGGCCCTTTGTAGCAACATGGATGGAACTGGAGAGTGTTATGCTAAGTGAAATAAGCCATACAGAGAAGACAGATACCATATGGTTTCACTCTTATGTGGATCCTGAGAAACTTAACAGAAACCCATGGGGGAGGGGAAGGAAAAAAAAAAAAGAGGTTAGAGTGGGAGAGAGCCAAAGCATAAGAGACTCTTAAAAACTGAGAACAAACTGAGGGTTGATGGGGGTGGGAGGGAGGGAAGGGTGGGTGATGGGTATTGAGGAGGGCACCTTTTGGGATGAGCACTGGGTGTTGTATGGAAACCAATTTGACAATAAACTTCATATATTGAAAAAAATAATAATAAAATAAAATAAAATACTAACTGGCGTTATTTCTGTTAAAAAAAAAAAAAAGCCCTCATATTCTCTATCTTCTTCCCTCCCTACCTTATGGGAAATTTTTTCCAAAATGGTGAGGTAAATGGTGTTCGACTATCACCTTCATGTTTATTGTTATATTGTTACTTTCTTTTCCTTTTTGAAAAAGTAATATTGTAATGAGGTATAATTAATATATAAAATGCACAGATCTTAAATGTTCATTTCCATAAATTTTGACAGTTTCATACATGCGTGTAACAACTACTCAAAACATTGCAAACATTTCCATCATCTCAGATAGTTTCTTGGTACTTCCTTCTGGTCAACCATCTTCACATTTACACCCCTGGCAAAACTGTTATTTTGATTACCACATGGCTGTCCTGCCTGTTCTTGGGTTTAATATAAATCTGTGTGTGCCCTGCTGTGTCTGGCTTCCCTGGCTTGGCATGAGGTTTCCTAATCCACTCATGTCATTACAATTATCAGCAGTTTGTTCCTTTTCATCACTGACTAGTACTCTATGGTATGCATGTGCTGCAAATGGTTTATACTTTCTCCTCTTGATAGACACTGGGGTATGTCCAGTCTGGGGTCATTATGAAAAAGGCTGCTGATGAAGATTCTTTATTAGAAGCGCGCGCGCGTGTGTGTGTGTGTGTGTGTGTGTGTGTGTGTGTCCGTCCATCTACCTATGCTTTAATCTATTTGGGGAAAATACCAGGGGATGCACTAACTGGGGTTAGGGTAGATGTATGTCTAAGTTTATTTTGAGAAACTGCTGAAGAGTATTTAAATATAATTATACCATTTTACATTCTTAGCAAAGTAGTAGAGCTCTGGCTGCTCCACATGTTTGTCAACATTTGATATTGCCTATCTGTTTTACTTCAGTCATCCTACTGGGTGTGAAAAGTATGGTGGTTGTAATTCCATTCATTGATGACTAATCCCCTATTCGTGTTTATTGGCCATTCCCTCTGCAGCGTTGGTCTGGCAGATCTTTTCTGCCCCCGCTCTCCTGGTTCATTCGAACCCTCCACCAGCCCTCCATCTCCAGCCCTCTGTCATCCCTGGAGGGGGGCTCTGGTGGTTGTGGGGGTGATGGGTGGGGCTGGTGGGGGACCACATGTCTTCATTTGTGGAGTGTCCAAATCTTTTTCTTCATTTTTGTTTACATTAGTTTATCTTCTCTGTTGTTGATTTACTTGTTCTTTACATAATCTTCATACAAGGTCCATCTATGTCTATATCCATATATCTATCCATCTATCTATCTATATATGAGGAAGTGAAAACATCCTCAAACCTGTGGCTTTTTTTTTTTACTTTTTAATATTATATTTTAATGAGAAGAAATTTTAATTTCAATAAAATTCTATTTTTTTGTCTTGTGCTTTGAGGTTTATTTTCTTTTTAAGATATCTTATTCCAATGTCATGAAGATATTCTTTGGAATTTTTCCTTCATAAACTTCATTGTTCTAGCATTTAGGTTTAAAATGTTTCAATCTATGATTCATCCTTTTTGTTTGGAGTGGAGTAGGGGTCACACTTTTTTCTTTACAAAAGTAATTCCAGTTGTTTTGACATTCATTTTTATTACAAGGCTTTTCTTTTTTCCTATTTAATTGACTTGGCTTTGGTAAAAAATCAATTGACTGAATATTTATGAGTGATTGTGAACTCTCTATTATTGATTTTAGACCAATGCCACACTGTATTATCAGGGATTTATATTAATCTGAAATCAGGTAGTATTAATCCTTTAATTTTTTCCAAGATATTTTTTGGCTATTTTGGACAATATGCATTTCCATGTAAATTTTCTGATCATCCTGTCAGTTTCTTCAACAGCCAAAGCTTGGTGGGGCTTTCATTGAAGTTGAGTTGTATCTATAGAAATTTAATGAGAATTGACATCTTAACAATATTTAATCTTCTAATCTTAAACATGACCCAATGCCCCAGTTACATAAGTCTTTAAATTTCCCTCACCAGTGTTTGGTAGTTTTCAATTAAGAGGTCTTGCACATCTGGGGTGCCTGGGTGGCTCAGTCGGTTAAGTGTCCAACTTCCACTCATGTCATGATCTCATGGTTTGTGGATCCAAGCCCCATGTTAGGCTCTGTGCTGACAGCTCAGAACCTGGAGCCTGTTTCACATTGTGTGTGTCTCTCTCTCTGCCCCTCCCCTGCTCATGCTCTGTCTCTCAGCAATAAATAAATGTTAACAAAAATAAAAGAGGTCTTGCACATATTTCATTAGGTCTATTCCTAGGGTTTTGTTGTTTTTTGATAATTTTGTAAATAGCAGTAGTCTAATATAATTTTTCAGTTTGTTGATATTATGTCAGATATCTGAGTTATATGAGGTATTGATCAGTAATTCTTTTATTGATTCTTTAAGTTTATTTGTATGTTTTTAGCGAGACAGCATGAGCAGGGGAGGGGCAGAGAGAGAGGGAGCAATAGAGAATCTCAAACAGGCTCCATGTTGTCAGCACACAACCCCACTCAGGACTGGAACCCCCAAACCGTGTGATTATGACTTCGGTTGAAACCAATAGTCAGACACTTAACTGATTGAGCCACCCAGGTGCCCCTAAATTTCTTTGTTTTAGTTCCAGTGTAATTAACATGTGGTGCAATGTTAGTTTCAGGTGTACAATATAGTGATTCAACAATTTCATACAACATCAGGTTCTCATCACAAGTGCCCTCCTTAATCCCTGTCACCGATTTCACCCATTCTCCTCTCTCCCTCCCCTCTGGTAATCAGTAGTTTGTTCTCTGTAGTTAGGAGTCTGTTTCTTGGTTTGTCTCTTTCTCTCTTTTTTCCTTTTGCTTGTTTGTTTTGTTTCTTAAATTTCACATATGAGTTATCATGTGATATTTGTCTTTCTCTGACTGACTTAGTTTTTAGAATTTCTTTTCAACATTGGAATTATGCTGGCCTCCTAAGACTGGGAATTATTCCCATCTATTTCCAAGAGAACTTGTGTAAGATTGGCATTATTCTTCCTTAAATGCTTAATAAAATCCGTGGGTAAAGCCATGCAGGCCTGGAGATTTCTATTATGGGAATGTTTATGATTATGATTTAATTATTTTAATAGCGATAGAGCTATTAAAGTTAAGTTCTACTTGTATCACTTGTTTTTGAAGAAATTTATTAACTTTATATAAAGTATTGAAAATATTGCCATAGAGTTGTTTATAATATCTCCTTTATCATGTTAGTCTTTGTAGGATCTATAATAACGTTTTCTTTGTGCATTCCTAATATTAATAATTTGAATTTTGTCTTGTGTTCCTTGATTAGTCATCTTGGGTTTTATCAATGTTATTAATTTTTCAAAGAAACAGCTTTAAATTCACTGGTGTCCATACCATTTCTCCATTTTTTATACAGTTTAATTTTTTTTTTTAATTTTTAAAAATGTTGGGGCGCCTGGGTGGCTCAGTCGGTTAAGCGGCCGACTTGGACTCAGGTCATGATCTCACGGTCCGTGAGTTCGAGCCTCTGAGCTGTCGGCACAGAGCCTGGAGCCTGTTTCAGATTCTGTGTCTCCCTCTCTCTGACCCTCTCCCGTTCATGCTCTGTCTCTCTCTGTCTCAAAAATAAATAAACATTAAAAAAATTAATTTTTAAAAATGTTTATTCATTTTTGAGAGAGAGAGAGAGCGAGCGCATGAGTAGGGGAGGGGCAAAGAGAAAGGGAGACACAGGATCTGAAGCAGGCTTCAGGCTCTGAGCTGTCAGCACAGAGCCTGAAGTGGGGCTCAAACCCACGAATGGGGAGATCATGACCTGAGCTGAAGTCAGATGCCCAATGACTAAGCCACCCAGGTGCCCCATCCATTTTTTATTGATTTTTGCTTTTATTATTACTGGTTTTCTTCTTACTTTGGACTTACTTTATTCTTCTTTTGCTACTTGAACACACTGGAATATTATTAATTTTTCACTTCCTTTTTCTAACATAAGCATTTAAATCTATAAAATTCACTATAATTAATACTTCACTGCATTTAATATATTTTGATAGTCTATGTTTTCATTATCATTTACTTTGAAATATTCTCTACTTTCCCTTATGATGTTATGTTTTACTCATGGATTATTTGAAATTCTGTAGGTTTAATTTCACAATACTTGAAAATTTTCTTCATGGTCTTATTGTTATTGATTTTTAACTAAATACCATGTGGTCAGAGCATGTTCTGATTACAATTACATAATATTTATTAAGCTTATTCTATGGCTCAGCTTATTGTTTATCTTAATGCTACATGTTCCTTTTAAATTAATGTGTGTTTTTTGGTATGGGAGTGTAATGCTCTTTAAACTCCAATTTAGTCAAGTTAGTTGAACAACATTTATTGTTTTTGTTTATTCCTACATCCTCTGTCCTTAAAGATATTTGGTATAAATGTTCAGTTATGGATTGTTGAAATTGTAGATGTATTTATATTCCCAGTATAAAATTTCTTTATATTTCCCTTGAGTTCTATTTTTTGCTTTGTGTAATTTTTAATAAATATTGAGGTGAAATTCATGTAACAAAATTGATCACTTTAAAGTGAAAAATTCAGAGGTATTTATTACATTCATGATGTTGCCCAACTGCCATTTTTATCTGCTTTTAGAATATCTCCATCACTTACCCATTTAACAGTCTCTCCTCATCCTTCCCTCACCCAGGCCCTGGCAACCACAAATCTGTGTTCTGTCTCTGTGGGTTTATTTATTCTGGATAGTTCATATAAATGGAACCATACAATATTTGTCCTTTTTTTTGTTTGGCTTCTTTCATTTGGCATAAAGATTTTGAGGTACCTCCAGGTGGTAACATATGTCAGTACTTCATCCCTCTTTTTGGTTAAATAACATCCCATTGTGTGTGTATGGGGGGGGCACACAATTATTTATCCACTAATCCATTGGTCAACATATGAGCTGTTTACACTTCCTGGCTGTTTTGAATAGAATGCTGCAAACATGCATGCACATGAACTTGTTTAAAGACCTGTTTGTTTTTAATTTTAAGTGGTATATGCCTAGGAGTAGAATTATGGGATTATACAATAATTCTGTACTTAACTTTTTAAGGAACCACCAAATGTTTTTCCCCCACTGCAGCTGATCCTTTTTGCATTCCTTCCAGTAATGTAAAAGTGTTCCAATTTCTCCACATCCTTGCCAACACTTGTTATTATTTTCCATCTTTTTATTATTGCTATCATTGTGGGTATGAAGTGGTACCTCTGTACCACTTATTTGTATTAGCCTAATTACTAATGGTGTTGAGCATCTTTTCATATGTTTCCTGGGCTTTTGAATATCTTCTTTGGAGAAATGTCAGTTCAAGTCCTTTGCCAATTGTTAAATTAGGTTGTCTTTTTGTTGTTGAGTGTAAGACATATTCTGGGTAATAGACCCTTATAGGATATATGATTTGCCAATATTCTTATAGGTTATGTAGGTTTTTCATTCTGTATTCATTTATTTTTGAGAGAGAGAGGGGGAGGAAGGGAGAGAGAGAGAGAGAGAGGGCAAGCAAGCACAAAAGCAGGGAGGGGCAGAGAGAGAGAAGACAGAGAAATTTGAAGCGGGCTCCAGGCTCTGAGCTGTCAGCACAGAGCCCGATGTGGGGCTTGAGCCCATGAACAGTGAGATCATGACCTAAGCTGAAGTTGGACACCCTACCCAATGACCCACCCAGGCATCCCCAACATTTTTAATTTTGATGAAGTCTTATTTATCAGTTTTTTCTCTTATGCATGTGTGTGTGTGTGTGTGTGTGTACACACACACACACACACACACACACACACACACACAACTGATTGCCAAATCTAAGGTCATGAAGATTTATCTCTATTATCTTCCAGTGGCTTCATGATTTTAGTCCATCGAATTAGGTTATGATCCATTTAGAACTACTTGTATATATGGTATGAGCTAGGATCCGACTTCTCTCTTTTATATATGGTTATTCAGTTGTCCCAGTACCATCTGTTGAAGAGACCCTCATTGAAAATCATTTGATAGTAGGTATATTGGCATACTTACAGACTCTAAATTCTATTGCATTTTTTCTCTCTTTCAATCCTTATGTCAGAACCACACTGTTTTTTGTTTCACAACTGTTGCTTTCTAGTAGGTTTTAGAATGAGGAAGTATGAGTTAGCCAGCTTTGTTCTTTTCATTATTAATTTAGCTATTTAAGACCCCTTTAACTCTGTATGAATTTGAAGATCATCTTTTCTATTTCTTCAAAAAAAAAAGGCCATTGGAATTTTGATATTATTTGCATTGAATCTGTTAATCACCTTGGATAGTATTGAAATCTTAACATTACTGAGTCTTCCATTTCATGAATATGAGATGTCTTCCAATTATTTTAGGTAGTCTTTCATTTATTTTTTAAAACATTTTATAATTTTCCACATGCAAGTTTTTTCCTGTTTAGTTAAATTTACTCCTATGTATTTTATACTTTTAGATCTATTGTACATAGAATTAATTTCTTAATTTCCTTTTGGGACTGTTTATTTTTGGTGTATAGAAACATGACTGCACAATGTGTTCTAGTTTCAGATGTGAGTGCCAGGAAAGGTTGATTACCTTAAACAAATAGGCTTGTCTTTGATTTGTTGATGTAGATCTGTGGAATGCTCATAGTATTTCCCAAGCCTCTCAAATTTGATGAGATAACCTTCAAATTCCATTTCCCCTGGGGGTCTTTTTTCCCCCCTGGGGGGCTTGTTAACTTTTGGTTTTAGTGTTCTTTTGTTTATTGGTTTGGGGGTTTGTTTTTCTTTCTTTGTGTTTTCCTGGTTTTAATATTCTTCACATAGGGTATAGGGCAAGTCTTACTCTAATTGGTGACTTTACTCATAAGGAGTAGCCTTTCTGTTATTTTAGCTGACTGCTATGGCTGTTAAGAATTTGTTGATGAGATAAGTATATAAGAATTGAGATCATACCATGCACACTTTCAGACCACAATGCTATGAAGCTTGAAATCAACCACAGGAAAAAGTCTGGAAAACCTCCAAAAGCATGGAGGTTAAAGAACACCCTACTAAAGAATGAATGGGTCAGCCAGGCAATTAGAGAAGAAATTAAAAAATATATGGAAACAAACGAAAATGAAAATACAACAACTCAAACGCTTTGGGATGCAGCAAAGGCAGTCCTGAGAGGAAAATATATTGCAATCCAGGCCTATCCCAAGAAACAAGAAAAATCTCAAATACAAAATCTAACAGCAAACCTAAAGGAAATAGAAGCAGAACAGCAAAGACAGCCTAAATCCAGCAGAAGAAGAGAAATAATAAAGATCAGAGCAGAAATAAACAATATAGAATCTAAAAAAACTGTAGAGCAGATCAATGAAACGAAGAGTTGGTTTTTCTGAAAAAATAAACAAAATTGATAAACCTCTAGCCAGGCTTCTCAAAAAGAAAAGGGAGATGATCCAAATAGATAAAATCATGAATGAAAATGGAATTATGACAACCAATCCCTCAGAAATACAAGCAATTATCAGGGAATACTATGAAAAATTATATTCCAACAAACTGGACAACCTGGAAGAAATGGACAAATTCCTAAGCACCCACACACTTCCAAAACTCAAACAGGAGGAAATGGAAAGCTTGAACAGACCCATAACCAGCGAAGAAATTGAATCAGTCATCAAAAATCTCCCAACAAATAAGAGTCCAAGACCAGATGGCTTCCCTGGGGAATTCTACAGGACATTCAGGCAGAGATAATACCTATCCTTCTCAAGCTATTCCAAAAAACAGAAAGGGAAGGAAAACTTCCAGACTCATTCTATGAAGGCAGCATTACTTTGATTCCTAAACCAGACAGAGACCCCAGCAAAATGAGAACTACAGGCCAATATCCCTGATGAATATGGATGCGAAAATTCTCAATAAGATACTAGCAAATCGAATTCAACAGCATATAAAAAGAATTATTCACCATGATCAAGTGGGATTCATTCCTGGGATGCAGGGCTGGTTCAACATTCGCAAATCAATCAATGTGATACATCACATTAATAAAAGAAAAGATAAGAACCATAGGATCCTGTCAATCAATGCAGAAAAAGCATTTGACAAACTTCAGCATCCTTTCTTAATAAAAACCCTCGAGAAAGTCGGGGTAGAAGGAACATACTTAAACATCATAAAAGCCATTCATGAAAAGCCCACAGCTAATATCATCATCAATGGGGAAAAACTGAGAGCTTTCCCCCTGAGATCAGGAACACGATGGATGTCCACTCTCACCGCTGTTGTTTAACATAGTGTTGGAAGTGCTAGCATCAGCAATCAGACAACAAAAGGAAATCAAAGGCATCAAAATTGGCAAAGATGAAGTCAAGCTTTCACTTTTTGCAGAGGACATGATATTATACATGGAAAATCCAATAGACTCCACCAAAAGTCTGCTAGAACTGATACATGAATTCAGCAAAGTTGCAGGATACAAAATCAATGTACAGAAATCAGTTGCATTCTTATACACTAATAATGAAGCAACAGAAAGACAAATAAAGAAACTGATCCCATTCACAATTGCACCAAGAAGCATAAAATACCTAGGAATAAATCTAACCAAAGATGTACAAGATCTGTATGCTGAAAACTATAGAAAGCTTATGAAGAAAATTGAAGAAGATATAAAGAAATGGGAAAACATTCCGTGCTCATGGGTTGGAAGAATAAATATTGTTAAAATGTCAATACTCCCCAAAGCTATCTACACATTCAATGCAATCCCAATAAAAATTGCACCAGCATTCTTCTCGAAGCTAGAACAAGCAATCCTAAAATTCATATGGAACCACAAAAGGCCCTGAATAGCCAAAGTAATTTTGAAGAAGACCAAAGCAGGAGGCACCACAATCCCAGACTTTAGCCTCTACTACAAAGCTGTAATCATCAAGACAGCATGGTATTGGCATAAAAAGACACATAGACCAATGGAATAGAATAGAAACCCCAGAACTAGACCCACAAAAGTATGGCCAACTAATCTTTGACAAAGCGGGAAAGAATATCCAATGGAAAAAAGACAGTCTCTTTAACAAATGGTGCTGGGAGAACTGGACAGCAACATGAAGAAGAATGAAACTAGACCACTTTCTTACACCATTCACAAACGTTAACTCAAAATGGATAAAGGACTTGAATGTGAGACGGGAAACCATCAAAACACTAGAGGAGAAAGCAGGAAAAGACCTCTCTGACCTCAGCCACAGCAATTTCTTACTTGACACATCCCAAAAGGCAAGGGAATTAAAAGCAAAAATGAACTATTGGGACCTCATGAAGATAAAAAGCTTCTGCACAGCAAAGGAAACAATCAACAAAACTGAAAGGCAACCAACGGAATGGGAAAAGATATTTGAAAATGACATATCAGACAAAGGGCTAGTATCCTAAATCTATAAAGAGCTCACCAAAGTCCACACCCAAAAAACAAATAATCCAGTGAAGAAATGATCGGAAAACATAAATAGACACTTCTCTAAAGAAGACATCCGGATGGCCAACAGGCACATGAAAAGATGTTCAACGTCGCTCCTCATCAGGGAAATACAAATCAAAACCACACTCACATATCACCTTATATCAGTCAGAGTGGCCAAAATGAACAAATCAGGAGACTATAGATGCTGGCGAGGATGTGGAGAAATGGGAACCCTCTTGCACTGTTGGTGGGAATGCAAACTGGTGCAGCCACTTGGAAAACAGTGTGGAGGTTCCTCAAAAAATTAAAAATAGACCTACCCTATGACCCAGCAGTAGCACTGCTAGGAATTTACCCAAGGGATACAGGAATACTGATGCATAGGGGCACTTGTACCCCAATGTTTATAGCAGCACTCTCAACAATAGCCAAATTGTGGAAAAAGCCCAAATGTCCATCAACTGATGAATGGATAAAGAAATTGTGGTTTATAGACACAATGGAGTACTACGTGGCAATGAGAAAGAATGAAATATGGCCCTTTGTAGCAACATGGATGGAACTGGAGAGTGTGATGCTAAGTGAAATAAGCCATACAGAGAAGACAGATACCATATGTTTTCACTCTTATGTGGATCCTGAGAAACTTAACAGAAACCCATGGGGGAGGGGAAGGAAAAAAAAAAAAAGGAGGCTAGAGTGGGAGAGAGCCAAAGCATAAGAGACTCTTAAAAACTGAGAACAAACTGAGGATTGATGGGGGTGGGAGAGAGGGGAGGGTAGGTGATGGGCATTGAAGAGGGCATCTTTTGGGATGAGCACTGGGTGTTGTATGGAAACTAATTTGACAATAAATTTCATATAATAAAAAAAAAAGAATTTGTTGATGAGAACTCTCCCTACTGGCTCAGCAAGTACTTCAACATCCCTCAGCAGTCTTTTCCCTCAATAGTGATCAACCCCTAGTATCTCTGTTCAGGTCTCAACCTCATAGTGGCTGCTCTCAGGAAGTCTTGGTTGGTCTCTTCCTGATCACATATAACCAGTCATCAACCACAGACTTGTGGACAATTCTGAACCCCTTCTCTTCACAGCCTCCATTCCCCAATATTCCAATCCACAGATTTGATACATTTCAGCAGCTTCAAATTCTGATTTCTTCTTAATTTCAATAGGACAGTCTTACTCTACTAGATCTGCATCAATTTTTGCCCAAGTAGGGATATTTTCCCCAAGCAGGTGATCAAGGAGCTCAGCTCATGAGTTCCTCTTCTCATAGGTTTAGTCTTGTACTACCTATTTTCCACTCCCTGAATAACATGTAGCGACTAGACCCAGTTTTATAGCTGTTACGGCAGGAGAGATAGTCTGGTAAAAATCATTTCACCATAACCAGAAGTGGAAAACCCAGCGTAATTATTTTAGTTTCCCTGTCTGTTAATTCCATCTAGGCCATTTCTTGAATGTTTTCTCTCTGAGTATGAGGTGCATTCACTTTCTTCATCATATGCCTTGAAATTTTTTATTGAATGCTAGTAGTCATTTTGTGTAGAAGAATAGTAGAAATCGAGATAAATGATGTCTGACTCTAAAAGAGGGCATTCCACTTCTTCTGATAAGCTAATATTGGAGAAGAAAGCTTGAGTGAATTTAACTTTTTGATGACTTGGGTCTGGGCATGACTGTAGGTTTAATTGATTTAGATTATCTCTAATTTCAAAATTGTGTGGGCCATATCAGGAGTTTTCCTTTGGAAGGACTTGGGGTATGAACACTAGAGATATTCCAGAGATCTTTTTTATGCTTTATAGACAAGTGTCCAGCTTTCTGAATGCTAGGAGATCTCCCTGTACTTTACAGACTAGCTCTAAGCTTTTGGGTTGCTGAAAAATTCTCTTTGTTATCTACTTCCTATCCACCTCCTGTTTCCTGTGCCTATAGAGATCTCTTTACTGCCTCATTCTAACTTTCAGAAGACAGCTACAGTATTCTTGTGGAAAAGTGATTTCTCTCAGCTTTGCTAATAGGTCTTTGGCACATTACCCCTTTTCATTTGGTACTGGAATGAGTTTTTGTGTGGATGCAGGCTTAGTCTATGGCTAGGGCTCCTTAGAATTCTAATCTGTCTTGCCAGCCCCCACATATATTTCACAAATTTGTAGAAATTTGTATTTTTCTTTAGTATCCCAGCCTATGGCGAGTTTGTTCTCTTTGTGCTTCTCTATTAGGGATTATAGCAGTCATGGGTCTTTTGTTCTACTATCAAGTGCTTGTGACTTTTGGAAATGTATTTTGCTTAATTTGTGTAGGCTGTCTAGTGGGTTCCCAAAGAGCTAGCTTGTTCTCATTGTTAGGTAGAAGTGATATTCTCTTGAAAATATTTCCTCTGTGTTTTTGGTTTTGTATACATGTATATTTATTTCTGAAATCAGGTTTCCCCCCAAAAAATGTTCAGATAGGGATCCACCATGCTTTGAGTCTTCAGGTAATCACAAATTAGAGTTCATAAATGTGGTATTCAAAAGACAAAATTTTGAGCATGATCTAGCTAGTATTTAGGGGTTTGGGAAGTTTAATGTACCTTAGAAGCCTAGAAAGCATGTATAACTGTTCTTCTGGGCTATGAGCCCTCAGAATTCTCCCTTCTGAGTACTTAATTTACTGACTGCATAATCTATACGTAACTGTTCCTACATGACAACTTCCTAGGATAGTCCCTTGACTCCCTTGAATGAAGCAGAATGAATGAAGGAATGAGGAAGACCCAAAATGGGAGAACTCTAGAGGGAAAGGGGTAGAGACAGAGGTAAGTATGGGGATAGGCAGAGAAGGAGGCTGGAACACTGGAAATAGAATAGGCAGGGAGGCTCTAGGAGAGAAATCAGGCAGTCTTCCTAGCAGAACAGGAGGCTGATGGCTCTAACCCAGTAACTCAGTTCCTATGTGTCCTCAGTATCATCTGTGGAGAGAGTCAGTGAGCAAAGGAGGGGAGGGTGGCTGGCCTGTTCCTGTGAGTTATTTCTGGATGCATTATTCATATTTGATAAATCATTTAGAGGCAGCTACTTTATTAGCTTATAAAGCACATTATATGGTTTTAAATTGTTAATACAGGCTGTTGTGATGCATATTGTACCTCAGAAAAACCATGCATCACTTTAATTCATAGCCTCATTATAAAGCTTGTTACAGAGTGCTGCATTATTGCATGAAGAATAGTGGAGTAACATTTCTGCAAGAAACCTGAATGTTTTATTTACATCATTGGTGGCTTGGTATAACATATAAGAAATGCTTTTGAAGATGGAACCGGATCAGATTCTGAATTTTGAGGACAGATACCTAACATCTGCCTCCTCTAGACTTATCTTAATACAGACTTAGCACCTGGTTTGAGGCTGCATACATAAGTATCCAGAAAAGTCTTGCTTGACTTGCTTGGTGCCCTTGGATGAGTTGGCTTGTCCACTTCTTTAGGATCCCCAGAAACATTAGTGCAAACCTGATCCTAGGACTTGCTTTTCTTTATTCACTTAAGAGTCCTTGATCTCTGCCTATGTGCCAGATACTGTGCTGGACCTAAGATATAAATGATTAGTAGCATAGTCTTATTCCCCGACTTCATGAAATTTGCCGGTGTTTCCAACTAAGAAGGAGAGAAGGATGGGTTTGTGCTGGAGTGTTGAAATTAACTGAGTTACAATCTACATCTATAATTTATAGGTGACAAGGGTAGCATGCTAGTAAATAACCAAATTTTCAGAAGTCTGAGTGATCAGTAGGCTTTCATTCAAACTGAAATTCAGACCACCTCCTCCAGGAATCCCACCTCGACAAAGGCAAATCTAAATTGGAATCTTGATTCATTTACTGGTTGTTTGTCCTTGGGTAGGTCACTTAGCCTCATTGGTACTGAGCTTTCTCATCTGTAAAATGAGAATAATTGTTGCCTTATCTCACTGACTCACAATGAATATTCAATACAAGGCTTAGCTAAGAGTTTGAGACATTGCAAGTGCTCAGTAATTTGTTGGTGTTTCAGTCATTCAGCAGCTGAAAGTAGAACATGGCAATGCTCTTCAAACTCCCCCTGAAACATGCTTAGGTGCACACCATGGAATTCACAATTGTAAAGTATCAAGTATGAAATTATATTTTAGATTAGTGGCTAAAGCCACTAAAAATTAAAGGTTCTCTTTAGACAATGTATAATCTAATTTAATACCTGTGCTTTGGCATCTTTCTCCCCTTGTGAATTGCTACTCTGTGCATGACTTTCTGGAATTTAAAGTAGGGAACTGTCTCCCATTTGAAATCAGTGGAAACTCTAAGTAGTTCATGGTGAGGGTTCATATTGAAGAATAATTGGGAAGGATGTAGGTTGGAAGAGGAAAAGTGATGAAAGGCATTAAACATTAGTTCAAATAATACAGGCTTGAGGAAATGATAGTAGGTAGCCAATGCTGGTCCCCAAAGATTTAGAAAAAGGACTACAACATCAGAGCTTGACTTTCGGAGGTCATATGAATTGGTGTGTGACTTGGTATGGGGATGGGGGAGGGCTAAATTAAGGAAGACCAAGTGTTGACCAGTTTAGATGATAGAGCAGTCTTAGCATCTTCCAGATTCTGCAATTACTTCCTTCCCCAATTTTCCTGACCTCTGAACCACCAACTCATATGGGGCATCCAAGTCCCACATTGGCATAGTCTTCCTTCATGATACAGAAAAATTATGCCACCTGCAACTCTCATTAAGAAATAAGTACTCCTGTAAATTTCTTGAGGATCTCTAGGAAAAGCAGAGTTAAGAAAACTTTGAAAAGAAAGAAATTAATACCTGAGTGATATTATTATACTGTACTAAACTTTGGAATTAGAAAATGCTTCCTTCATATATAATGAAAAAGTGCAATAACATTTGCCTTTATGTTTATTGTTAATGTATGGAATGATGGAATGTGGATGTCTGTGCCTCCAAATCAGCTTCATGCTGCAAGGTTAGTCTTACTAGAAATAATTTTTTTATGATTTATGAAACACTTTTTTGAATGTTGAAAACAGAAAAAAAATACAAGGTTCACATATTTTAGAGTTAATGAGGCTCAATGTTAGCTAGTCATTTACATCAAAAATAAGCATAGGAAGAAGAGGAAGAATCTGTGCAAATACTTTTTTTAGATGGAATCTGTGCTAACAGGTGAATATCCAGACCAAATAAACTTTTTTTTTAATCTGGCACCCTTTGATTTCTGAATCCATAAAATAGAGTAAGGGAAAGAAGTGCCAACATCCCAAAGATCCTCTAGAAAATGAAGTTGCTAACATTGGCTGACTTTCTTCTTTTTACTTGCAAAACCAGTACTTCCACATGCTTTCACTCTGATTTCAAGACTTTGGCATTTTTATTAAAGTAAGAGGCAGATGAGTGATGAATCCTAGTCACATTCACTTGGTGTTACACAGAAAAGTAGTCTTTTTAAAAATTTTTTTTTAACATTTATTTATTTTTGAGACAGAGAGAGAGAGAGAGAGAGCATGAACAGAGGAGGGTCAGAGGAAGAGGGAGACATGGAACCTGAAACAGGCTCCAGGCTCTGAGCTGTCAGTACAGAGCCTGATGCGGGGCTGGAACCCACAGACTTCGAGATCATGACCTGAGCTGAAGCCAGACGCTTAACTGACTGAGCCACCCAGGCGCCCCGAAAAACTACAGTCTTAATTAAAAGGCAGGAACTCATGGATCCATACAGAAATCATGACATAATCGACACAGTATCTATCTGTCCAAACAATGTGCTTAGGAATGGTTTCTCTCTCTCTCTCTCTCTCTCTCTCTCTCTCTCTCTCTCTCTCCCTCTCCCTCTCCCTCTCCCTCTCCCTCTCCCTCTCCCTCTCCCTCTCCCTCTCCCTCTCCCTCTCCCTCTCCCTCTCCCTCTCCCTCTCTCCTCTCTTTCTCCCTCTCCCCCCCTCCCCCTCCTCCTCCTCCTCCTCCTCCTCCTCCTCCTCCTCCTCCTCCTCCTCCTCCTCCCTCCTTCTCCTCCTCCTCCCTCCTTCTCCTCCTCCTCCTCCTCCTCCTCCTCCTTCTCCTTTCCCTTCCTCTTGGTTAAAACTGAAATACTTAGCTAGGGAATGTCCTCAGTCAGCTCCAAGGCTATATTTACCAAGTTCAATGAAGCTTCTCAGGAGTCACCAGGAAATGGCTCCCATGGTACAGCTGGATACTGTTAAAGGAATAGAATCTCCTTCAGATTTTGAACTGTGGACAGTTTTTTCATTCCCCCTTTGTCATTACTTTCTCCCAGCTCCCAAGAACTCCGGGACTTGTCTGCTGCTTTCTGCTCTCTTGTTGGGGTTCTTCTTCCTCCTGGAAAAGGGAAGAAAGTAGAATAGTTTCCTAAGTACAATTTTTGTTTGAAAATAAAGCATGCAAGCTCCTTTTACATTTTTCTGAGGTGTTTACTGCTAATAAAAGCAAACAGGGGATGTTAAGAAGAAACATGAGACCTGCATGCACCTGCAAACACCACTATCCTTTACATATATGTTGATCTTTACACTGTGCAGACTCATTCTGTAGGTAGGATCTTACTGGGAAGGGACAGCATTACTATGTTTATACTCATTTCTACTTGACAGATGAAGAAATGGAGGTCCAGAGAACTTGAGAGATTTACTCTGTAGCTAGTAATGGTGGAACTGGTTATCAATGCAGTGGGAGTTTTATCTACATGACTTCTAACAGAGCAGGAGGGATATTTAAAACTGCCAGTAGGAGTTTCTCTAGAATTTGCTAAAATGTTACTGGAATAAAGCTGTTTTTAATATAATTATTATTATTTTTAAGCATTTATCATCTAAGTGATATATGTGTATGCATGGACAAATGCATGAACATTGAACCTAACAACAAACTTACAAGGGAGGAATTTTCTCCCTAATTTTATAGACTGGAATTTTGCTTTATTCTAATTGCACATTTCTGAATGATGAACTGAGAGTCCCCTCATTTCCCTCATGCCCCGTCACGGGGCATCCGTCATGGTCTCTCACCACAGGCCACTCCATAGGATGGTCACACATGATCATATTCCTGCTCTTCTAGGAATGGATTTCTCCTATATCACTAAGGGGAGCAGGGAAGTACAGGTTGGGAGGGGGAGGTAGCTTCTCCTTCCTCACTGCCTGCCCACATCTGTCTCTTCTAGACCCATCCTCTAAGTGCCGTCTGATCTTCTTAGTAATCACTCTGTCATCCTGTAACATGGCTCAAGGCTGGCACGTAAAGTTACAATGGTTGTACATTGCAACTCTGGGGGCGCCATTTACTTGTGTAGTTACAACCAAAGGGTGTTTTCTGGAAGATGGCAATAAAGAGTCTGGAGGAACAGGTGGCTTTTTCTCCTTCATACAAATGCACCATTTGAGTTGTGTGGCTCCTTGTGACCCTAGTTTGGCTGCGCAGTCTGAGGTAGGGGCCACAATTCAATCATCTGGCCACGCTTCCTGCCTATCCAACTTGTCTTTTTCAGTGATCTGAATGGCACATAGTCCTTGTTCCAGACAGAAGGTTCACAGTCTAATTATTAGAGGTTATAGGTATATATTATTGTCTACACATAACTAGATGCAAAATTTTAGTCAAGTATAAACGGGTATCCTGTTCTCACAGAAAAGATTGCTTTACATCTGTCAAGTCTTTATAGTTCTGTATTTCCTTTGCATTACAAAAAAAAAAAGTTTGTGGCATGATAACTAAATTGTCCAAAGTATGTTTATTAACTACTTTTTTAAAAAACAAGTTTCCTTCTTTCTTTGACTACAAGTCACTGGTAATGTGTTTTTATAATCTTTTTTCCTATTTTTTTTGATAATTGACTATATAAAATCTTTAGACTATTCTTTGGGAACAGATCTGCTATATTTCTTTACATGAATATTCTGAAATAGAGTGACCACACCTCTTTATTGGACATGCAGAGTGTTTCCATTTTCATTTTGCTATTATAAATGGTGTGACCATCTTTTTGTACATTGAAATGATTTTTTTCCTTTAAGATAGATTCTGAGAAATGGAATCATTTGGTAAAACAGCAGAAGTATGTTTAACGATCGTGAAATGCGGAACCAAACTGATTTACAAGGAACACTGTTATTTTATTCTCCTAATAGAAGCATTTGAAAAAGCCTGCCTCATTGCACCATTACCAACCTTGAAACAATTTGATAGCAAATAGAATACCCATTTTTTATATGCTTTTCTTTCTTATTTTTTAGAGATGTTAAACATCCTCTCACATGTTTATTAGCCATGTTATATTTCTTATTTTTAAAACACTTGTTCCTGTTCCTAGTGCATTTATCTCTTATTATGTTAGTGCTTTCCTTACTTATTTTCAGGGGCACATTACTTATTAATGGCATTATTTATTTGTTTATCATATATTTAAAATATATTTCTGAGTTGAGATTTTTAATCTTCTTTTGTTTTTCAGCTAAGAGAGTCCGCTACTCTAAAGTCACCACAGAGGTCAGTGACATGTTTAATTACATATGATTTTAGGACAGTATATATTTATTCTTTAAAATAATACCTTAAGTTGTATGGCATTTATGTGTCTATGCGACATGCATCTTGGTGATGTGGTATAATTTGGTTATCCAAATGGTCAATGTTGCTATCTCCTTCTCCTAGATACCCAACTTTTCCCCATTTGTTTGTAGTTTTCCTCATTTCCTGGGGAATCAGTTCACCTGATGCCCATCTGCTCACTCTGCTCATAGCACTCCAGCTTATCCCCCAAAGAATCCACCTTTCTGCCCTTTGATTTGACTTAATAATCCTAATAATCATCTGAAATTTTTTAAAAGAATATACTGTGTACATGAGGTCAAAATACTAATACCCTCTCAGATGTTTAATATTTTAAAAATTTCATTAGGTAACTGTATGTCTTGTCTCCATTTTCTTTTAAAAATAACAGAAAAATATCTGGTAAGACTGATGAATCAGTAGTAATATACAGGTAGATTAGGAAAACATAGTAGGGAAATGGCCATCCACATCACTGTTGGAAAGAAATATAAAGGAAAACTTTTTGGTAATTAGAGACATTTGGAATTATGTTTTTATGTTACCTGAAAGCATTGAGTTCTCTAAGTTGTCTGATATTCCCTGAGGTAAACTCCATAACCATAAATATGAAAAAGACTAGGTTTTGAGGCTTTGTGGACAATGGATGAGCATTAGGAGAATGCAGATCTTTAGGAGAATTGAGCAAGGAGAAAGAAGACTGTGGTCAGGGTGACTGTAAATCAGGTAAGAGCAGATGTGAGCATATATCAACTATTGTTTTATCTCATCTATTGGCCCAAAAGCTAATCTTAGCCTTTGTTTTGGCATTTAGTTGTCTACATTTAGCTGTTTTAATACATTTATAGATTTATTCACATATCTCTTTTTTATATATTTTTTTAAGATTCTGGAATTCTGTTCTTTCAAGGAATCAGAACTGCTTTCTCTGACCAAGTAGTGGTCCTGCTACAGATTTAAGGACTCTCATATAAAAAAAAATAACAAAAAAACAAACAAACAAAAACCCTCTTTAGTCAATACACAGGTGCTTAAATTATTATGGAAGGTGGTATTGTTTGGATATTTGAAATTCAGACTCTAGAATCAGAAAATAAGGGTTCTTTGTATTCTTCTACCATTTATTTACCAGACAGTTAAACTATCTATGCTTTAGGTACATTTTTCATAAAGTAGGACAGGTAATCATGGTACCTACTGTATTTGGATTTTTTTTTTGGAAGGGTGGGCAGGGAAGAATTATATAGTTCTTACTCTGGTACTGAGTATGTAGCAAGCACTCACCATACATTAGCTATGCAGTAGTAATGCCCCGCCCTCTGGGGAATGTTAGATGTTGTCTTATTGACATGTGGAAGAGAAGAAAGTCTATATGACTAAAGGCTATATGTCTCCTTGAGACAGCATTTTATCATAGCAAGAAGAAAAGTTTGCAAATAAGTTCTTTGAGAGCTAAGGTTGTTCAGAATACAGTCCCTTGTCTTTAGTAGATTAATAATAAATATTTGTTCAATTGGGAATCAAATCCACAATGTTTTGACCTTGGTAAACAATCATATCTAGGGTCTTCATTGACTCTACTCTGCAGCAATGAGGGCTGTCATGACTCTTTTTAAGCCAGCTCTTGTGGATCTCATTTTCTTTATGGGTAATATGAAGGGAAAGAGAAGATACCCTTTCTTTAAGCTCCATACCAGCTCTATGATGCTGAAATTCTCTGACTATCCCTAGTATACTATGATAAAATTGTACTCTCTGGGAATACAACAGGGAGCACCAAAACTGGGGTGGGTACAAGGTGGAATAAATCTGGAGGTGCAGAGATGTTCTGTCTTGCCCTAGGACTTGAAGCCTAATGCACATCCTGTTTCACCTCCTTTCCCTTCCAATTAAATAGAGTTCTGCTGCATTCCAAGTGCAAGATAAACAAGGCATTTATCCCAGTCAATTTTAACAACCTTCCCTTTGTACATTTGCATATAGCTTAACTTTCATACAACCACGGGAAGCTCATAAAATCTCAGCCTGCACTGACCATAAAAAAAAAGGTATTTTTGTATATTGTTGGGTTTGTATACTTCCTTGAGGCACTAGAGGAACTGCAGGAGCCTTTAAAACTAATTAACAGCCCCCTGTTGGGGACATGGCACTTTGCAGTGATTTATCCTGGGTGGGAGTGCAGACCTGTGCTGCAAGAACTTCCAAAGCTGTGTGCAGATCTGAGGGGATTTGTGAAGCGGTGTTATTTACCACACACCTCCCACTACCCACTTTTTGGTGGAGAGTGGAATCAAAATATCTAATGCATCCCCATCTTAACAGGAGAGATGACAACAGGTAATTCTTTACAACGGTGCTGCTGCTACAGTTATAGCCTCCCAGAACTTAAGATGAGTTCCCCCTCCCACTACATACGTTACTGTGTGTTTTAGCAAGTCAGGTTAGAGTGCTGCCTGGTACTTCTGACGTGTTTTAAAACATGTATGACTCTAGAACCTGGTGTAGTTATTGCTGTCCTAACGCTTTGGGCTGCAAACAGTTTCCCTTTCTCCCAGTAATAGAATGCTCTGATGCTATTAGATACTAGATTTTTAAAGCACTTTTTCCCTCAGTAATTTTCTAGCTGCAGAAGCAGATTTATTTTCAGTGGCTAATTTCCCCCCACAAGTCCCTGAAATAGTTATGAAGGGCATGGGGGCAACATGGTTGTTTCCATTCCCACTGACTCCCCCCCCAGTGCTCCCTTCTCACATAAGGGAGTTTATTTTTGACCAGCAAGTAGACTTGAGATCAAGCAAGAAAAAAAAAGAAAGAAAGAAAAGAAAACTAATTTAGTATAAGAGAAAAAAAAAAAAAAACATACAAGCATTCCAGGGACGAAGATCCAGAATGACTGGAGTATTCTTGGATCCACCTACATCATGTGCTAGCTGAGTAGCCATCGAGAGTTACTACAGCTTTCCAATCCTGAATTTCTTCATCAATAAAATGAGAATTAAATGAAACAATCTTTTCCTGAATCTTAGCACAATCAGTATCCCATGGAAAGGTTGAAATGGATTTATAAAGGAAAGAAGCTTTGATTGGAGAATTTCTGGCATCAGAGAATTTACATTTGAACTAGACGTGAGCATTATTCTTACATTTATAGGTCTACCTGGTGTGTCTGAATGAGAAAACAAGTAGGCTTTGGCTTTGTCCCTCATCTCCACTGCCTTGTCACCTATTCTACTTCCTACTTGTGCTCCCAGGGAGTCCTCACCCTTTGCCCCTAGTCTACATTTGCCTTCTGAGAGGCCACAGGAACTCACCAACTTTTTTGACTCATTCTTATATGGTTCCATGATTATCTTAGTCTTCAGTATTGAATTGTAAACCCTCACAGCCAAGACAGGATCCCATGTGAACTGTGCTATGGCCATTCTAACATAGATATACCTCAGGTAAGGCTACCATCTTGAACTATAAGAGGATAGAGTCAGATTTATTCTTATCTATAAAAAAGCATTAATTTAAAATATATTTTTAACTTTCTTTTTTAGTATTTCTATTCTTTGTTATGTCTGAAGGATATGAAATAGAAGGAAAAGAGAGAATATGCACAGAACGCAAGCTCAGATAGACATAATATGGATTCATTCTACTAAACAAACAAAACCAACTTTTAATTCAGTCATGTTTGGATATGGCACTTTTTTACTGAAACAAGATCATTGAAAAAATATGACATGAAAATATTTAGTGAAACTCTTGAACACATGAAAGGCATTGAAAAATGAAAAAGTCGGGGTACCTGCATGGCTCAGTTGGTTAAGTGTCCAGTGCAGCTCTTGGTTTCGGCTCAGGTCATGATCGCATGGTTTGTGAGTTTGGTTCTGAGCGGACAGCACAGAGCCGGCTTGTGATTCTCTCTCTCCACCCTCTCTCTGCTCTTCCCCCATTCATTCTCTCTGTCTCTTTCTCTTGAAATAAATAAATAAACTTTAAAACAAAAAGGAGAAAAAAAAGATTAACAATGGAAAATACCACCTTTTATTTATACAGCATTCTGCATATTTTAAAAATTTTTTTCTTTTATGACTAATAAAAGACTGAATCCCACATTATTTGTGAAAGACCAGGGAAGGTATTTTTTATCCAAATTTATGGATAAAGAAACAGTTTCAGGGTCCAAGGTCATATGATAAATAAGAAGTTCCTCTCTGTGGCAATTAGGCTTATGAAAAAAAATCCTCAACAGAGTCTAGAAGTTTTTGTTTTTGTTTTTTTGTTTTTGTTTTTGTTTTGTTTTGTTTGTTTGTGTTTTTAAATTGGCATATTCTAAATCCAGTCAGAAAAATGAGAGGGTAAAGCAAGTCAGTTAGAAGAGAAAAAGGACATTTCTCTTTTTTTCTTCTTGAAATGTATTAAATGCAACTGTAGTTTTGAGAATCTGAATATACAAAATCTGAAATTAGCCAGTTTTGGAAACACACAGTACCAATTTGGATTTATAAGATTAAACAGGGAAACATTTTTTTCATACTTTTAGATTGATATACCAACTTTGTTTTTATTAGTTTAAAATAATTGTATAGATATATGTGTATTGACAAGAAATGATATGGGATGTTCATCAAATACATTTAAGGAAAAATATGAAATAAATTTTAATTCTGTTTCTGTTTAAAATACCTATATTTACTTATATGTAGAATTCAACAATAGAAAAAGTCTGAAATAGCAGCATGAACATTTTTTTCAGCTTTACTGAAGTATAGTTGACAAATGAAATTGTCCAAGACATTTAAAGTGTACAACATGATGATTTGATCTATGTAAACATTGTGAAAAGAGCACAAAATTTTAATAGCAGTTATCTTGGAGTGGAAAGATGATGGCTGGGTTTTTTTTCTCACATATTTACTGCGTGTGTGTGTGTGTGTGTGTAAGAACAATTCTACTTTCTCAGCAAATTTCAATTATACAATATAGTGTTACCAATGATAGTCACCATATTATACATTAGATCCTCAGACCTTATACCTCTGTCTACTTCCCCTCTCCAAAGCTTCTGGCAACTACTTTTCTACTCTCTGTTTCTGTAATTTTGACTTTGTTTTTAGATTCCACATATATGTAATTCCATGTAGTGTTTGTCTTTCTCTGGCTTATTTCACTTAGCATAATCCCCTCTGATGTCATCCTTGTGGCTGCAAATAACACAATGTTCTTTTTCAAGGCTGAATAATATTTCATTTTATATACACACACACACACACACACACACACATATATATTTGTTTGTTTGTTTGTTTGTTTTGTTCTGTTCGCTAAAAATAATGTTAACCTTATAGAGCCAGAAACATTATTTGGGGGCTATAGTCACAACATTCAGATCATGTAGAATCACACCAGAAGAAAAGTATGCACTTAATTGGTTATTGGGATTCCTTTTGTAGGTATTTTATCTATGCAGATTTCTTTTTCCTTTGTGACAAGTTGCTGAGCCCTGATCCTGAAAAACTGAAGTTTTGTTGGAATTTAGGAGGGAAAGAAGAAATAACTTTGGAATTCCAAATGCTTCCTCAGATTCAAAACTTAGCCATCCCACTTAACTAGTTTTGTGCTTCAGGCAAGTTTGTCAACACTTCTGTGCTTTAAGTAACAGAATTGTAGTACCTGTCTCCTAGGGTCAGTGAAGAGTACATGAGCTAATGCAGAGTACCTTAGTGAGCATGAATAAATGCTCAATTTCATCATCACTTGGCAGGTATGATGACTTGATTGTAAGCCCAAGACAATGACAGTGCTGAGAACAGAGAAAAATGTTGCATTAATAATTAATAAGATGAACTTGATGGCAAGTAAGGGTAGCTTTAAACAATGTTGGTATTTAATATCCTATGTATTAAACAGTCCAGTGGTAGCCTTTCTAGGGTTTGTTTCAGCAGCTCAATGATGACACTAAAGACTCAGGAGCTCAATTATCCTCAAATATGATTTTGTCCCATGCATGATATGTTGCAGCTTTAGGCAGAAAGAATATGGTGGAAACCAAATTATGTGTAAGGAAAATTTTTCCTAGGAACAGTACCTCATCCTTCTTCACCCCAAAGATTTTACTTTATGCCTTATTGTGGAGAAATGGGTGGTGCAGCCACCCATAACTGTGAGAGAATCCAGATAAAGCAAAAGTATGGTAAAAGAGTATTGGATTGCATTATTCATTCTCTGGAATTGGACACATTGTTCTCTGGACAGAGTAGCGGTGTCTTGAGCATGGACAGAGGAGGGTGGTAGGACACTTTAGGTATGTAGTGTTTGTCATGGAAAGACTTAATTGGACCTGAGATCTCAGTACCACGATGGAGGCATTTTGGCTACCATTGGCACTAGGAGCTTGGTATTCAGTGGTGGACATAGCCAGTAAATACCACATCGTTAACACCATGGCATATTTTGCCTTGCCTTTTTGGAAAAGGTATTACAAATGTCACTCTTTACAATAGAGCTCAACTTGTGTAACTGGTTGTTAAATTCTGGCCAATATTCTTCTAGGTGGCATGGAGAAGTACCTACAATTAAACAAGTGCTTTTAATAATAGTGCTGCAAAGGCAATGAGCTTGCGTCAGAGGATTTTACAAAGAAATTTGGGGTTTTTGTGGGGTACTCTTTTTTTATTTTTATTTTTTTGCTTACCTAGGTTTTACAGCAAAGACAAAACTTTCTTAATTGATTTTATTACTTGTTTCACCAAAATCTCATTTTGCAATGCTTTGCACATTACCACATTGCTTCAGAGCCCGAAATCATCCCTGATTTAGATTTATGGGAAGAGTTTGCATATTTTACAAACATGGATTTTCTTCTAGTTCTAACAAAGTGCATTTATTTTGTGTACAAACCAATAATATATCTATTTTGGAATGTTTTTATTTAAATTCCAATGATTTATGGGCATCGTGGTTTGGCTGCCCATGTAGCATATTATCTGGCCCTTTCTAGAACCCTAAGTCTTTAATTGAGCAAGGCTATACTGCAGAAGCTCATTGATCACTATCTTTTGGCTTCCAAATTATCTCTTTTGGGGGAAGGAGGGGACAGGTTCCATTTAGTTTTTGTTTGCTTTTATTATTTCCTTCAAATCTCTGGCTGGTTATTGCATTCCTGTATCATTTTGAAATTTATAGTCTATTTAATAGCATTTTTATTTTTTATGATTATGTCAGTCTTACCCATAAGAGGGTCTTAGGGAATATGTTTTGAGTTTCTTTCAATAGCAACCACATCTAGAAACTACCTAACTGAATTATGAGTTTTATTTTTTTACCGGAGGGAGCTATGAAACGGAAATGATTTTAGATGTAGATTATAATAATAATTTGGAGGCATCTTTATGATGTGTGAGTTTCATATGACTCTCAAGCCTCGTGCTCCTTTGATTATTACTGTTCTAATAGAGCACTACAAAACTTCTAAACATATCCAGTAGCAATCTCCACTTCAGGGGTAGGTGCAAGGAAGCACGGGTGTGTTTAATACTGAATCATTCACCAAAATGTCAAGAACAGTTTGTTCAAACAACCCTAAAGGGCAGCACAAATTGGTGTTTCTTCCTCGGAGATTAAGTGTTTACCAGTGTTACTAAACATTAGTAGTGTTAAGTGTTACTAACACATTAAAGTATCATTGGCGGGGGGAATAATTTACTGGAAGGACACAGGGATGTTTCAGGGCAGCACATAGTCCTCTTATGCAAGATCAGATCAAGACACTAGTAGGTTAACCAGAAACAAGATGTCCTCCTGTCTGTCCCTCTCACATGTGGTAGTGGGTCATCCTCATAGATGGATACAGACATATTACAGTGGATTAAGAGGATAGTCATAATTAGAAGTAACATTATAGAATGTGTACCATGTTCCAGTCCCCCTTCTAAGTGCTCTACCTATATTAGCTCATTGGATCATCACAATGACCTTATGGAAGAGGAAATTGGGCAGGAAGATATTAAGTAACTAGTTTAAGGTGGCATAAACTGGTAAATAGTGAAAAGTGGAGACCTGATTTGACCCCAGCTACTCAGTTTCAGATGTTCGGAGTTCTGTCTGTGTTTCTGCTCTCTCTGCTGACCTTTCTTTTCTATTTTTCTGCTTCATTCTGTACCAGATGGCCCCAGACCCAATATTGCACATTTTCCTGGTTCAGATGTCTGACAGAGATTGACTAGATTCTCTGGATTCTAATTCTGAATTTCTTAGAAGCACAGTATGTTTGGTCAGTCTGTGGGAACAGATCAATTGACTGTGGAGAGGGAGATGGGGTCATATTGTTCAGACCTAGTTGCCTGATTTCACCGTGAGAGATTAGAACAGATCTTATAGATAGGACATGGCTGAGTAGTTCCTTGCAAAAGCTGTCTCTTATAATTTATAACTAGTAATAGAAATATCCACATCTGGGGAGCTCCTTCACATGATCTCCAGTATTTCTCTATATATCCTTAATTATTAATTTTAAATCAATTTAATTTATATATCCTCAAGAACAATTTCTGAAAGGCAAATTAATGGTGACGTATATACTTTCTGGAGTCATTTTATATCTCTTCTTTGCATTCATTGCTCTCCAGATGAGAGTAAGTTTAGAAACCAAATAAGCACAATGAAGATCTGGCAGTCTAAAGTTGCCCTTAAAGATAATAGCTAAAATTAATTAACTTTATTTGATCCTCACAACAAATCTATGAGGCAGAATCAATGAAGAAACCGAAGCAAAAAGGTTTAAATAAATGATCCAGGTCACACTTTTAGTAAGTGACAGAATCCAGGTCCAAACCCAGGCTGAACGCAAGACCTGAACTTGAAACATTTATACCATATTAACACATGTGCTTGTTTTTACTCATTTCAACTAGTATTTGAGGGTGGGGGGACGCATCTGAAAATACCTAACAATCTCAGACATAAAAGTGGTTCATAGAGCAAGGTCTCCTCACACGTATCTGCATCTGCTAGCTCTTAGAAGACGTACTTTCTAGGAAGGAAACTAGGAAGGAAACTTCACAACTGTCTACTCATCTGGCAGCACTGGCGCCGTCTCTGGGAAGCTTTGGGAACTGCAAGCAGTTTATATTAGTGGCTGAGAGGTGAGACAGGGGTCTGAATTCAGGCCATCAAGATTGGAATGTAAGTACCTTCTTTTTTTTTTTTTTAACGTTTATTTATTTTTGAGAGAAAGAGGCAGACAGGGGAAGGGACAGAGAGAGAGGGACACACAGAATCTGAAGCAGGCTCCAGGCTCTGAGCTGTCAGCACATGTGGGGCTCAAACCCACGGAAAGCGAGATCACGACCTGAGTTGAGGGTGGATGCTTAACTGACTGAGCAACCCAGGCACCCCGCTTAAGTACCTTTCTTAAACGCGGTGTAAATTTGAGCAAAGAACCAAAAGACTCCACTTCATTTTTAAGATCTGGGTGATGACGCCTACCTCCTGATTTCTGTGAGGATTAAATGAGAGGTGATACATGTTTAGTTAATTTGGCTGCTAATTTTAGGGCATGCTCAGTGCTTAGTCTCAACTGCCTCCTGTCTCTTCCTTTTCTCCACCTACCAGTATTTAACACCGTGGTCCTCACCGGCCCTGGCACATTTTAGCATTAGAATTTCTACTTTAATTGTGTGGCTTTTCAGTTTGCTCTCCTGTATATCTTCTACTGTCAAATTGTAGCTTCTGTAATAAGTGAGTGACACTCAAGAACTCGTAAATCTTCCTGAATTCTTTGCATAGGAAGGCTCAAGAGGCAATACTGTGATATCTTAACTGGCCTTTGGATTTGCAAAAAGCCAAAGAAATCATCATCCACTAGAAATAGCTTCCAAGGAGAAACCAGCAGGAGAGAGAGAGATGTTAGGCCATCTCTGGCTTTTTTTTTTTTTTTTTTTTTTTGAGAGGACTAATATATTCAGCCATCACAGATTTTTCCTGGGTGGAATATTTAGGAAATATGACACTTTATGTTCTAAAATCATATTTTATGATCAGCAGAATCTGTGCAGTCTTAAATCTGCATTAATAATAATATAGATCTAATTTCTATCACTCTTAGTTTTTGTAGGATACTTTTATATAAATTTTTCTGTCAGTCCTTAAAAAATGAATGAAGTATTTGTTATGATCCCTATTTTATAGATGGGAGAATTGGTTTCCAGAAAGATTAATGGCTTCTCACTTCATTGTTCAAACCAATGGCTCTCATGCCTTGCAGCATATGGCTCGACAGCATAGAGTTTGGAAACAAAGGGACTGGTTTTCATCTGAGTTTGCAAGGTAGCAAAAATAAAGATAGGAGCGCCTCCTTCATAAATGGGGAATGTGTTTGGCCACAAGTACCAGAAAGCCAATTGACAGAGATGTAACCAAATTGGGGATTATAGATCTCACACAAAAAGAGACATTGGCCCAGTCAACTTCTAGTACTGGTTTCCTCCTTTAACAGTGTTGTTGACAACCGATCTGCAGTTTCCTTGGCTTTTCCCTATCCTGGTCACCACTTCCAGAGCTTCAGACATGCTGTCTGTGTCTGGGGTAGAAATAAGAAGGGGGAAATGTCCAGTCTCGCTGTTTCCTTTTGTACACAATGCAAGGGCTTTGCTTCCTCTAAGTCCTCACCCCCATGGACTTTGCTGCTCTGTCACAGTGTGAACTGTTACTTGGCCACCTCTTCCTCCCAAGGACTCTAGGAAAAAGAATGTTGACCTTGGGACTGCCAGTGTTACTGCCCAAGTAGAACTGGACCATTGTTAGTAAAAAGTGGGGGAAAGGGGGTCTTAGCAGGGCCAGCAAGTGTGTCTGTCTCACACGGCTTTTAGAGAGTTTATTCGGTGTAACTTTTTTTGTTGCAGAATAGGTATGTAATAAATAGCATTATGTGTAGTAACATCTGTAAGATTAATAACTAATAATATGATGGCAGCACCGTTTTTCTTTTCCATAGACAAAGCACCTTTGAAAGAAAAATGGTAGTTAATAATAATTATCAGACTTGAATGTTACCTTTATTTTTATTGTGTTGAATTCTCAATATCTTTTAACTTGTTTTTAGCCCCATAATATTCCTCTAAATAATAATGGAGAGTATAATTATTATACTTTACAGACAGGAAAATAGATCTCCACAGAGGTGGAGGGAATTGCTTAAATTAATGGCAGAGCATGTGCTTTTACTTCAAATCTTGCAGTCTGATCTGTATTAGTACCGAAAAGCCACTCCTTCCTCCAGACTAACAGAGGGAGTGACATACATGGTAAGCAGCAGTCATATTGTTGATGATTCATTGCTGGAAAATTAGCAATAGATAATATTCTCTTGTAATAGGAACCCTTGCAATTTAAAAAGTATTTCACTATTTGACATTTAAAAAACATGAAGTAGATATTTGATTTGCTTGTGTGCTCTCTTAGGTAAGTTTGTGACCCCTAATTAACTTACAGAGAAGTCATTTCCTGGTGCTAGTCACTGGAGCAGATGACATAGCATTTTTCCTTTTCATTTCTGCAATTTCTTTGGGATCTTTGTAGATTCACAACACGAAAGGAAAATTTGATCGTTTTCAAGTTAGATGGAAAAAATGTACTTGTCTTTAGTCTGTTTGGCAGTAATGGGTGTATACTAACTGCATTCAGTAACTACTGGATATAGATTTGATGTTGTCAGCCTAGTCTGGGACAGAACAGTGAAGTTGAATGAGGCAGCTAAAAATAAAGCGAGGGATGTAGATTGTTGTATGAAGCAGGCTCATGCGGTACAGGATCATCTGCCACCAAAGCTCAGATTCAGGCCATCTGAGGACCACTGCTTGACAGAGAACTATATACTCACCCACCATTAATAAGAAAGGAGGCCTTCTTAAAGGAGTTGACTTATCACTTGTTTTCCCCCCACATAAATATAATTAACTATGAAAGGTAGTGATGGCAGCAGAACATCTGTCTTTAGCTTTCAGATTTTTCACAGTCTGTTGATTAGGTTATGTTTTGTATTATTCCAATGTCCACAGCTGTCAAGTGAGATGGGAGCAGGCCTGCCCGAATCGGGGAGCGGAGGTCTGCAACGGCTCTTCACGTTCCACGTGGTAATAGCCGGTGACAGCTTCTACTCCGAACAAATTGTTTTCCGTTGGTTGATGGGTCTCAGCTGTTCTAACCTGGGAAGTGATGAGTTTTGCTTTCATTTGGAAAGTAAGATCTGTTCAAATAGAGTTGCTGGCTTCTTTGGGTATTACTCTTTGTTTGAATGTTTTTTTGTTTTTGGTTTTTTTGTTTGTTTGTTTTTGTTTTTTTTGAGCTATGTGTGTATGCACATGCAGTGGTGCTTTGGTCCATTTTGACAGCAAGTTCTAAACTTACCAAAGCGTGATATGTGGAGGCTTCCAAGGTCTGTGCTGTTCCTGATACATGGGAGGGGGTGATCAACAAAGGGCACAGGAGCATTTTAATCTCACTCCCACCAAGCTCTCTGAGATTGATTTTCCATCTTGATTCAAGAGCATTTGTTCTCAGGCTGCTACCTTTTCCTGGAAAGTGAGATTAGCTCACACCAATATCCTTGGTAATGCCAAACAGTGGAGTGCTTATTAAAATAATAGGATGGGGAAACACACAGGGTCTTCTTTCAGCATTGTTAGATCTATAGACTTAATTTTATATGCTGTAAGTGGGAGCACATAGCACGGGAGTTGAGTATGCTTAAAATGGGTAAGTCGAGAAGATTTTCCTCAGTGTCTTCCTGTTCCTTTCCCCCTTTCTCCATATCAGAACATAGCCTTAGAAAAGGATTTAAACATTCTTTGTCCCAAAGGTATAAATCATGAATGATTGCTTGGTTACGTGCACTTTAATAAGAAACAAGGAAAGGTATCTATTGCTATTCCCTACAACTTTCTGTGATGGAAGAAATGTTCCATAGGAAATGTGTATAGTATGCCAGAGGGACTCAACTTTTATTTTCATTTCATTTCAATTAACTTAACTTTAAATAGCCACATGTGGCTAGTGCCTACCATATTGGAAGTATGGAAATAGACCATTAATGATGAGCTTTATTTAAAGCCTTCAGCTATTTCGAATGCAGTGTGTATTTTTGAGGAGGGCTTAATTATCCTGACATTAATGAAATGGTACCATTGCCACCTGAAAGACTAACTCTGACCAATTCTAGTGTCTAGCACAGCAGTCTTAAATCATAATAGGCAACAACAAGAATGAATATATGAGTATAATGCATTAGATCTCCAGTGTCCCTTTCCTTTCTTAGCTTTGATGATTACATTTAAAATAAAATGTCTACATGCAACTAGCAAAGAGTAAATACTCCATTAAAGGCAGCTGCATTCCTTTTTACTATCATAATTATATGACATTTCTATACACTCTAATTGCCCATGTGGCATCAATCAGAAGGGTCATTGAGTCATAGAATCCCATAAGTGATTCTGCACTTAATGTCACCAATGACAAAAGTATCACAAAATTATAGTTCTAAAGATTTAAGCATCCCAAAGAGAGTACTAAAAACATTACGTCCCAGACAGAAGAGCTTTTGCTGTATGTGATTCTATTCTCCACTCAAAATCAGCATTACTACTTATGAATATAGTTACCAATATCACAGAATTTTGGACTTTTAAAAAATCCTGTACCTCCTTGTCTGAGTAACTATTGTATGGTGAATTTGGTGGGGGCAGGGAGGGGAAAGGTATCTATAAACTATATTTAATTGTTAATTAAGGGTGGATTGAATCTACCCTCATTTCCACTGAGTGTAGCTATAAATTTCTGCCATTCATTCTTCCTGAAATGAATTCATTCCTGTATTTCCTAGTGTTCCCACCCATAGGACTTGTCAGCCACTGCTCCAGGCATTGAGATTGGTGGAAACTTATCCATTGGTTATATTAACATGGGAAAAAAAATTCTACCACAAGGCACTAGCTGTCAGCCATATGATCTGAAGTAAATTCAATGGAATTGATTTGTTTTAATTCTTCAGTATTTCTAATTGGTCCCAAGCTGATTGCCAGTTAGTGTTTATAGCATTAAATTCAGGTTAACTATTTGGTTGTCAATCTTTGCATTAGCAATGGACTCAGTAATGTCAGGGCTCCTCAACTTGACTGTAACTTCTTAGTGACCATATTAATATTTATTTTCTATTCCTCTTGTGACATATAGAATGATTCTGATGACACGAAATATATTCAGTGGGCCTGTAATAGATTATTAGCAAAACAACTGAATTCCTTGGAGAAGGGGTCAAGACGACGATTTTGTTGTTGTTGTTCTGTAGCAAAGAAGACTTGCAGGTATGGTCTGCTGTGCAGAGATGGAAATACAAAACTACAGTAGAGATCATCAGGTTTGTGAAGCCTGGAAAACCATGAGTAAGAGGGCAGACTGGTCATTGGACAGGGGAATTGGTGGGTGGAGAGCCAGTGTTGGAGGCTGAGACTTGAGAAATGTCAAACATCTGAGTAGAGTGAGGAAAACATTGCTGGCCCAAGAATCAGTCTGGGATGGAAAAATAGAGACGAGGCAGAGTGGAAAGATGAGTCTGAGTCCTCCTTTGCTAGAGAGCTAAGCTTTATCTCTGTAAACCCAGGCACAGCATCTGAGACTGGATAAGTAGGACACCGGATTCAGTTTATTTTGTACATTTTTTTCCTTTGATAAAAATATAAATCTCTACTCACTCATTTCCTTCATTTACATTCACATTGATCAGTTAAGACAAGCAGTTGAGATGGGGATAACTTTCCAGTTGAGCATGTGTCAGCATGATGCTAAGAAATGTAGTTGGTGCACTGTACTCTCCCTCCAAAAATTTGGATGTATCTCCTTTATGTAAACAGGCCATACGAGAGGTGATCTGAATAAGTAATAAGGAAGGAAGAGATAACAAATTTTGAAAAAAAATTAACTCACAGGCCAAATCAACAGCATTTCATTGAGCAGGATGATGGTCCTTCTTCCCTACCCTGCTGTAACTATACGGGAAGGAAAATCACACTGACTTGGTTCTGAAATTCTCTCCAGGGGAGCCTGTTCATCTAAGGCTATACTTTTGCCTGTAGTGAGTTTTTACCAACAAGTGAATAATAATCTGAAATTAAAGGAGGGCAAATCAGAGATGATTATTCAATAAATTGCAATCAGAAGTTAAAGGAAGGCAGGCCAGCGATCCAGATTTGAATAAGGTGGCCATGAGAAGTCAGAAGCTGCCAAATATTACAATCACAATTTCATGCTTTGAGGGGTCAGCTGAGTTGATGGAGGAATCAGGCAGCAAGGGTATAAAAATTTTGCACAAAACGTTCTGTGATGAACATTCTCTGCTACACATCTTCATTGTGTTCAGGAAGCGGAATCTTATGCATGCTCTCAGAGCATGAAAGTTTCAAAAAAGACCATTATAGTCACAAGACCACATTCTTTTTTTTTAATGTTTATTTATTTATTTTGAGAGAGAGAGAGAGAGAGAGAGAGAGAGAGAGAGAGAGAATCTCAAGCAGGCTACACGCACTCAGTGCGGAGCCTGAAGCGAGTTGATCCCATGACCCTGGGATCATGACCTGAGTCACAATCAAGAGTCAGTCACTCAACCAACGGAGCCACTCAGGCACCCCATGAGAGCACTTTCTTTAATCTACATATATATACATATATGTGTGTGTTTCCTCCAAAATAGTATCTTGCTTTTGTACTGTTTTATAATATGCTTTTCTCACTTACCATTATATTTCCCATATAAATATTGAAATATAAATTCAAATTTATATTTCCCATATAAATATTGAAATCATGGTTCTATATGGTTCCTAACAAGAAAAAATATGCTGTTTTATTTGTAACTATTAGTTACTTTTATTGATCTCATGTTATCTGATAGATCATCATTGGAGCTAAAGATATAGTGACCCAAGATTAGCAAACTTTCACAAAGGTTTAAAGGGCATCAATATATTCTACTTTTTCTCTATTCTACTTCCAATTCTGCTTTTACCCCTTATTATGATACTCAAAGTCTATAATGAAAAATATAAACATTATAATGCAGATTGGAGGAAGGGAGAGTCTAGGGTTTGTTGGGTCTGGAGCCTCACCTTTTTGTATGCTATTACATATTTGTAGGGTTTATTTCAGATTTCATAGGTTTTTATTTGAAAATTATATTGAGATAAGTATAGATTTATATTCAGAAGTAAAAGAAAAATACAGAGTGATTCTTTGTTTATTTTTCCCAGTTTCCCCTAAAGGTACCATTTTGCAAAACCATGGTATAATATCACAACCAGGATATTGACATGAATACAATTCACCAAGCTTTCATAAATTTCCTATTTTATTTTTACTGGAGTGTGTTGTAAAAATACATGATTATATTCTTTACTAATGCATATTTAGTAAAGTTTTTTTTACTCTTTGGTCACCTTCTCCAAGTTTGATATTTAATGTGTTTTACCTTTTGTGTTTGGTGTCAGATATAGTTAGGGTTTCTTTTTTCTTTCTTTCTTTCTTTTTTAATTTGAGTATAGCTGAAATGCAATGTTACATTAGTTTCAGGTTCATATCTTTTTATTTTTATCCTTTTATTTTTTATTTTCTTTTATTCCTTGAGTGGATAGAATTTTTTTTTAAAAAAATGCCTCTTTCTCTTGGATTTGAAAGACTTACATGATCATATACTATGATTGTAATACATTTGTTCCCCTGACTTTTCCAACATGTGGCACTGATACATCTGCCTTTTCTTGGCCTCATCCAACATCCTCCAGTTAGTATAGCTTTAAAATATATTTTATTCTGTGGGAGAGAAAAATCTCTACTGTCATTAGTCTATTTAAAATGAAAGCTTATTTGCAATCTTTAGACATTTATTCTTCCATATAAATAATTCATATAACTTGGTATTTGTTTTCATTTCTTAAGGAAATCATGTCAGTATAAGATTGGTTTGTATTATGTTCATGAATTAATACTTGGAAACTTTTTCTTTCTTTTTTGTCTTCTTAAACATTTTTCAATATAAATTCTTGCCATTTAACTTAATGCCATATCTTTCTTTTTTGTTCAAGTCTTTTCCACAGACCTCAGCAGAGTTAACTCAGTTTGCTTCACACAGGTTCGGCACATTTCCCAAGAGCCTTGAAGAAGGTCCTGTAGCAATTAGATTGAATTCTTAAAAACGGGTCTTCCTCACATGCTTCAGTACATTTCTCTTTAGACTTGCTAGTGGCAGGGTGGCCACAACTGTTGGAATGTTTCCAGTAAGTGAAGGGAAGACTGAGTGACATCATTGTTTCTCTCTAATGGAAACTCGGGGTCTAATTTCGACCAAGACTCAAAGTTGTTACTCAGTGGGACAGGACTGATTTCTGAGCAGGCTAAATGATCTCAGAAGAGTCTACTGCTTTCAATATAAGCTATACATCTCCCTAGTTGTGTTCTCTCCGCAATTCCATTTCCCCCCACTCCATCTATGCCCTCACAATACAGAAAAGACAAGAATGCTCTGTCACTCAGAAAAGTAGGCAAATGACTCTCACATCAGGTGGGAAAGATTCAAAGATAATTCAAGTAGACCATATCAAAGTAAACAGAGGATGTGGGAAGTGGTTTCTTGGAATAAAGCAGCCTTTCCCCACTATTTTTGCCATTCAAATATGATCATATGACTTAAGTTTTGACCAAAGGGATTTGACCTCCAGATTTTTCTTAGTATGAGAGGAAAGTAAACTATTACCTTGTTAACTCACTGTTATTTTGGGGTTTTCTGATCATTGCAGCTGAACTTGATTTTAATAAATATAGGATGAGACTTTTGCAGAAAAATTCATACATAACAGCTGCTGCCACAACATATCCTCAACAAATTATTGAACTTCATGAATGGAGAAAGAAATTTTCAATCATCCAATCAGGAAAACAAGTATGTGAAAAAAAATCAAGTTTACTTTCTAATTCATAAGAACAATGTTGAATTTTTACAAAAAGGCCTAGGTCTACAAGTTAAGCTTGAAATAGTACAAGACCAAATGATTATAACAAGCTGAGTTATGTCTCCTATCCAAATCTTAGAAGAAGACATTCCAAAAAAATGGGGATAAACTTGGAGATAACTGTTCTGTGGGAGAATCTTGGGGAGAATTTCTAAAGAAAGAAAGAAAAAGAGAGAGAGGGAGGGAGGGTGGAAGGAAGGAAGGAAAGAAGGAAGAAAAAAACAGGAAGACCTGACAGTGAAATCTATCCAGAATCATGAATGGGAAAACCATGGTAAAAAGGACTGGTGAGGAACACTGGTGGTGTTTAAATATTACACTATAAAGAAATGGCATTGGAAGACATGATATTTTTAATCTTATGCATAATGAATGAGTAACAAAACTCCCAAAGTGAGAAAGGGGAAAGTGGGAGAAATCATAAAGTCTACTTGTTCCAGACTTCTATATCAAGTCTTGGTATATTGTTTGGACATCTTAAAGTCAATGTATGTAAGGCCAGATTTGTGGTCTTTTTCCCCATATGTGGGCCCTTTTCATTTTCCTTATCAGTGAATAATATCATTCGTTCCCAAACTTGTCTGAAAGATTCCAGTGATCACTTTCCATAAGAGGCTTAGTGTTCTTGGTGCTCAATCTGAGGCACATGCATGCTTTTTCCTCTGTGTCTTTCTGTCTCTCACCTTACCCTGTTTCTCACTCAGATATGGACATGCAGGAAAGCAGCCTTTCACTTCTACTTCCTGGGACAGGATCATAGGGCCAGGACTCCTACAGATGCCTTCCTTGAGTGGATAGATTTAATTCAGGGATTAAATCTATGTCCCCAGTATAATTTTACCAAAATAGGCACTGTATCATACCTCATCTGTATTCTTGAGTAAATTCTCAACACGGTTCAGAAACAAGAGAGAGAGGCTTATAATTAATCTCTGCCCCCTCAAATCACATCATTATCTATTGTTTCTGCCTGTGTGGGTGAAGGACATTTTACCAACCCACTGTAACTGAAGACTTTGATAACCTTTCTGAATCATTTAAGTGTTTCTCTTGTGTGGAGTACATGTGGGGTTTTGATTTGTGGTCCAACTGATATCGTTTCTTTCAATTAGTATTGTAGCCAATTTACACATGCACATAATATAACAAATATGTTTAGCTTTAGATTTTTTGTGTGTGATATGTTTCTATGCTCTTTAATCTTCATGTGGTGATTTTATTTACTATGTTTTGTGTATGCGTTCTGATAATTTTGAAGCTCTGTACATTTTCTCCTAGTAGGTTTGTAAAGGTAACTGTAACTATTACTTTATATAATATAATTAGCATTTTTTAAAAGTAATATCTATTAAGCAATAATAGCCTTACAAATTTTACTTTCTCTCCATTTTTCTGTTCTTAACCTCCTGCTTTTCATTGAACTTTGGTTTCAAAACATGAAGAAATGAGTATCTATATTCTATTTCCAACCATTTATTTGGTTATAGCATACCTACACTCTCAGTGTTTATGACTAAATCTAAAACTAAAGTTTATGACTAAATTTAACCATAATCCCCACATTTCTTGTACCTCAGTTGCATAATTAAATGAATTCAATGCCACTTGACTATAGACTTAGTTTGAATCTTCAGTAGGTTAATAATAATAATAATAATAATAATAATAATAATAAAGTACACAAAGGACCATGGGAGAATCTTCTTTAAGTTAGCATTGAGATACTTGAGTAGCTCCCTAAAAGTATTAAGGTAGCATTTTAATAACTGCCATAACACAACTAATATATTTTTTAATTCCCTCTACTCCTGTGTTTGGTTTGTGAATTGGTCAGTGTCTGTAGAAGAGAGGAGAGATGTTCATTACTAACATGCAGAATTCCAATAGAGAACATAAAATGTGCAAAATGGTGGTTAAAATAATGGCTACAAGTTGTGGGATCAATGGCCTGATTTGAAGCCTAACTTTACCACCTACAGTTTGAGAAAAGTACTAATATTTCCTATAAAATGGAGATTAGAAATGAGACCACAAGTTAAATGAGCAGTATAAAAAAAAATAAAGCATGTAGAAAAATGTCATCACATAGTATGTACTCAACAAAGGCTGGCCATTATGGTATTATCCATCTTTTTAATGTTTGCTGGTCTGCTAGATGAAAAATGGTAGCAAGCTGTTGTTTGTATTTGCAGCTTCCAGATCAATAATAAATTAAACATCTTTTTAAAAACATGTTTATTATCCATTTGTATGCCTTCTATGAGTTGCTTGTTAATGCTCTTTGCCCATTTTTCTCCTGGGTTATTTGTCCTCTTCAGATAAGTTTGTTGGAGCTTTTTTTTACATTAGACACAGTAACCTTTTCTGTGTGTTATATCTTTTTTTGTAAACTTTACTCTTAGCCTTGTTTATGCTTTTAATTTTTTTAGTAAAGTGATCTACATTTAGGAAAATTTACATCTTGATGAACTTTCATATCTGAACAAGGCTGTGTAGCTAGCACCTACATCACAGAAAAAAGAAAATAATCCAGCAGCCCAGAAACTTTCTTCTTGGTCCATCCTAGGCATTACCACATCCAAGTGTAATTATTATCTTCACTTCTGACAGTGTAGATTAATGTGTTTAAGTGAATTGAATCATATGGAATTGAACTCTTTTGTGTCTTGCTTCTGTCATTTTAATTTAATTATGGCATCTCTCATTTTAGTTTAGTGTTTTTGATGTTTTAAATAATTTAATCTCTTAAACACTCAGTGAATAAAGAAAATACTTTTACACATGTTTGTAGAAAAGGAAAATCTAGTAAATTTTAGTATAATGTGATTTTTTTAAGTAATTTTATCTCCTAAACCAGTGTTTTTCATAAAAAAGAATGAATAGTCTTTTAATCATTGGGATTCTAATTTTCAACAATATCTCATCTAATCTTCATTATGTAGTTTTTAAAGATTTCTATGGTCTGGTGCACCTGACCTTTGCATCCATATTATGTGCTACTCTCTGAAGCAGTCTATAAAGGCAGAACTGTCATTATCTTCCACACCTAAGGTCTCTTCGCATCTTTCATTCTGTTGGAATTGCCCTCTTAGTGCCCCTTTGCTATTCAAATCCACATTATCCCTGATAACTAACTCTACAGTCACCATGTCTTCAGGCCAATGCATATTTATTGTGAAACTCTGGTGTTTCACAAAGGTCCTGAGGTTAAAATACATAAATAAATAAATAAATAAATAAGCAAGCAAGCAAGTTAGAAAGTCATTGTTATTAATGTGCTCACAATCTACAAAGAGAAACATTATTTAAATGCATAATTATAATCAAATAAGTTTGGAAATATGTGCAAGTTACAAAATTTGTATAAAGGAAAGAGTGGTTTACTTTGGATACATCAAAACACATTGCAGTTTTGAAATGAAAGCTTGACCATCAGAGTGATATATGAGTGTTAGGAACAATGCCTACGAATTCCCAGACAGCGGGAAGGGTGTATTAAGAAGAGGGAACAGATTGTGTAAACCTACAGAGGACTGAAACATTCTAGCAGTTACAAGTGCAAGTCACTGCATCCTAATGGAGAAGGCAGAAATCGGTCTCCATTTGGAAAGGAATCCACAAAGCACTGAGCAAGATTAGGCAAAGGGGCATTTATTAGGAGGTAAGGTTGAAGAGGTAGATTCTGCACATATCACGAAGGGACATGTCTCATGGAAAAAAAAAAGGTATGAATTTTCTCCTATTGCTGGTGAGGGATATATAAGGGATGACTCTGCTTTAAGTAGATCACTTTGCACTTAGGGTAGGTGCAAAGTGACAGGGCTGAGGGGAATAGTTGTGCCACTAACAGAGTAGGGTGATACATCTGAAATCTTCTCTCACTAGAACCATCAGTGAACCATCATTGCTATCTTCCCCTGGTCTCCTGGTGGCCCAGGCCTGGGGGGTGCCATGATCTGCACTCTCTATTTGCATGCCTAGGTGATGGGTAACTTTTGAAGAAAACACCACCATGCCTGTAGTTGACAAACCAACCCGTGTCCACTCCTGAAAGAGTCTCAGCGTCACTCAGCAACCATTGTAGTTCTTTCTTCCTAGGAAGGATTGCTCTCATTTTTTGTAGTTACTATTTCAAAACTTAGATCTTCTCTTAAACCTGCTCTCCAACTACATAATTTTATTCTCAGCAAAGAAATTTGCCTTTATTTCTTGAAGAATATTGGAGACTTCATGAGCAACTTCTCTAAATTCTTCCTCTCTCCTATATTTATCTCCTTCCTCTGGAGGTCAGAGATATGATGTCCCTTTTCTTGAATGAAAAAGTCCTATCCAATTGTGTTTGTAACCCCATATCTCCGTATTTCCTTTAGGGGTTTTCCCCGCACTTACTCAGATTCTCTCTTAGAGCATAAATTCCACATCCCCATTTTACTCACATTAGCTTATATTATTGAAGACCACATTCTAAATTTAAACCTAGAAACACTGGGCTTGTGTGTCTTTGCTAGAGTAGCGTTCCTGGAATGCTGGAAGGAAGGAAGAAACAATAAACCACTTCTCTCAGTGGAAGTGACTTTATTCCATGTGTCCTTGGTTCCCAGTACTGTTGGATACTGCCATAGAAATAGACTCTTCAGTTCACATGCCATGCATGGTAAAAGTTCCATGTGAGGGAGGACCATGACTCATTTCTATGTTATCAGTTAAGCATTTCCCCATCACTGTGTCACAGCTAGATCTTGACTTTCAGCCCTACCACTTGGAGCCTAAGAATACGGATGGGATAACATTAAGTTATCCTACTCATTTACCCTTGTGGACAACTCTTTCTTTGCTGTGGGAATTCTTGGGTCAATTAACCCTTTTTTTTTCTCAAGCTGAACCTATTTACACTTGGTTTTTCCCTGATATCAAGTGCTAATGAATATTTCCTAGTTTTGTGTGTTTTTGGTAAACTGATCCAAATACGATTCCTGGAAACCTTTGCCTCATGTAGTGGTCGAGATTCTGAAAATACAAATATGAATAAGGCAACTTTCATGAATTTGTGGGTCTTACATTTAGAAGAGTGGGTGGGAGTGAGTAGCATGCAAAGAGACAATACACAATGTTTTAAGATAAATAAATGCATAAATGGGTTTTTTAAAAGGAGCTAGGGCTATGAAGGAGTATTTAAAATCACTTTGTTTTCTTCATTTCATACCGCCTGAATGGAGTTTTCACACTTCTGTGCCTCCAGTCTTTGCATCTTTGTAGGTATGTTCTGCAGACCTCCGCACAGCTCATTTTGGCAGCCAAGGTTTTTCAGGATAATGTGATCATCTTTGACTTTGAGAAAATGTCTCTAAGATCATCCAGGTTCTGTGCTACAAAGCGTCTTGTTTCTTTTCATATCAATTTGTCAATCTATGCTTCAAAATATTGAAACTCTCTTTCATTCCATTAAGCTAATTTGGGATGAAAGCCCTTTCACATGAGAGAAACTCCTTACCCAGTTCTTGGCATGAACTTTTGGTTTCCCACCTGTGCTCGGTATTAGTAGGAAGGACAGGACTGTGCCTTCCTGGCATCACAGTTTAGTGTTGAACAAGGTGTGTGATAGATGGGGCAAAGGCATTTTTTTAAGAGAAAGAACTTTACACTGTAAGAAAGCAGCATGAGAAACACTCACCTGGCTAATTTGGCAAATTCAGAAATCGGTCAAATCAATTAGGCGCAACACGAGGACCAAATCTCTAGCTTGTTCAACTATAGTTTGTCTTCCTACCATCTGTGTTAGCCTTCTGTGTTATGGGAAAGATTTAAGTGGCTTCAGGAAGCTGTTTTTTCATCTTTTACTTTGCTAATAGCCAATCAAAGAGCTTTGGCAAAGAAGTAAGGATGATAACAATATGCTCAGAGTAGATTTCAGCCTTCTATCCAACATGAGCCAAGCCTACATAGTGGAAGAAGAAAACCTGTACACAGATAATATGTGGAGCTTTATATATTTTAGCCCCAAAACTGAAACATTGAACTAACACTTTATGGCCATTTATCTCTGGCCTTTAATGAGCCACTGCTGAGGCAGGTTTTGTCATTTCCACCAAAGGCTCACAATAGGCACTGAGTGATCAGCAAAGATTAATGACACAGAATGAGAAAATTTAGTGTTTAGCTACAGTGCCATATCCAGGCTTATATTCAGGAATAGGTGGAAGTAAAACGTGGATCATAGGGAAGGCATATTTCACAAATACCAAGTATTCACTGGGCTTTTTTCCCCATGCACATGGTGAGCTCAGGCAAACTGCTTTCCAGGTAATGGCACAAAGCATGCTCTGAAGAAGTAAAATTTCTTCTTCCACTGTCAGAGCACTTATGTCACCTACTACTGAATGTTGACATTCATGCCTTTCTATACATGTGATGCTTAATTTTTATGTCAACTGAACCACAGGGTGCCTAGACATTTGGTGAAGCATTACGCTGGGTATGTCTGTGAAGGTGTTTCTGGATGAGGTTAATATTTGAATGTACATACTGAGTAAAGCAGATTGTTCTCCCAGTGTGGATGGGCCTCATCCAGTTAGTTGAAGGCCTGAATAGAACAGACATACAGCTGAACCTCTCACAAATAAGAGGAAATTCCTTCTGACTTATTGCCTTGAGCTGGGGCATCAATTCTTTCCTGTCTTTGAACATGAACTGAAACACTGATTCTTTCTGGGTCTCCAGGATGCTCAATCAATCAATCTCTCTCTCTCTCTCTCACTCTCTCACTCTCAACTATTGGATCTTTTTCTCTGGAGAGCCCTTACTAGTATAATAGTCATGTGGCTCTGTTCTAGGGCTGGTGTATGTATTTTGAAGGGAAGGATAATGGACATGAGGAGACTGAGAAACATTTCTGAGTTTTTAAAAGGCTCATCCTTTCCTCTGCTTCTTCTTTGGTTTTCCTCTTCCCTGACAAAGGGTTTTTGTTAATTTGCATTATGATCTCAGGGACATCTCTGTTTTCATCCATTTCCTCATTCCCACTTATTATAAAGCTAGAATTCTTTATTTAGTCATCAAGACTCTATAACTGGATTCCTGATATTGCCCCCAAATACCTAACATTACACACAGAGTAGTGGCTAGTGTACCCAGAAATAATCACAGCAGATTTCTGTATACCCAGAAGCCTCATTCTTTTTATCCAGAAAAACAGTAAAATCCATCCAGAGATTTCAAAAAACAAACAATGATATGGAGGAGTATGACTCAGTACACACTGAAAAGGAAAGGAAGGAAGGTGGGAAGGCAGAAAGGGTGGCGGGCGGTGGGGTGGGGTGGGGAGAAGAGTATGTTTGTTTACACAAGCCATTATATCTATGAGGTAATGTCACTGAGTTAAGTAAGAAATAGCATCTTATTTTCAGGAGTAAATAAGCCAGTGAAAGGTGGGAATTGTACACAATTAACTCCAAGCATAAAGTAATACTCTTAAGAAACTTTCTTAGCCAGTGTGCTTGCCAGTGAATCTAGATCATTCCTAGGTTTCATTAAGTGAAACATTCCAAATGTCAGCAAAGCTCTTCTTTTCTAATGCAAGTAGATGTCTGACTCAGACTGAAATAACTTTTATGCTGCATATTATTTCCAGTGATAAAGTCGACAATTCCAGAAAGCAGCAGGGCATTTGTTTACTAAAAAGAAGTGTAGGAAGAAGGGAGAATACTCGAGAAATAGTGCTTAGATTGTGTTCCCCTTTGTTCCATGTGTTTAGACATGATGACAAGACCCTAACAAGCAGTGGTGTCTCAGGAGCTTAGAATTCAGAACTAGTGTTCCTACATCACCCAGTGAGGACCACCAGAATCTATTATTAGCTATTCCCATAAACAAGGATCTGTGATTCAAAATAATTTATATTTATGAATAAAATTCACTGGGTAGACATTTTTACCCTAGTAGAGTTATCTTTCCTAGTATACCTAAGTTTAATACCAAAGTATAATGTCTCAAGCACTAGACCAAGTACTTTATCAACTGTTTCTTATTCAGGCTTCACAATAAAAAGGAAAGATGAATGATATTTTCTCTGTTTTACAGATGAGAAAAATGAGGCTTAGAGAGTTAAAATGAATTACCCAAGGTTATCCAGCTGTCAAGCGGGAACATTAGAATTTAATTTCAAATTTACCAGGATTTGGGACATGGTTCTGGACACCAAACCATGGATCCTGAACTCATACTCACATTGCAGTGGACACTAAGGAAGGGGTGAGGTTGTAGACAAATCAAGATGAAAAAACCCAGCTCTCTTTTCATTCAATCATTTATTCATCAATTTGTCCATTCATCATGTATATTTAGCCTCATTTTATACCAGTCATTGAGCAGGATGTCACAGCACATATATTAATCATAGTCCATGGCTTCAAATAACTCACAAATGTATCCTTTGAATTAGAAGCATTTTACTTTCATAGTTCTCTCCTCTTCCCCTCCTCAACTTCTTACTCCCAACCCTGTCCTTTGCTTACTCACCTCCCTTGTCCCCTGATGCTTAATATCCAGGTAGAGTTCAAGCCCCAACATTTCTAGTAAACCTACCCTGAGTGCTACCTGAGTCTACCTGAGGAGAGTATCTACTCTCCTCAGATACTTAACACAAGTGCAGCCCAGTAATTAATTGCCCCCTAAATATTCTGTTTGGTTTTTCCAAATGGTCCGTAAGGTTATGGACAACAAGATCTATGTTAAGACATTTCCCCTTATTTAAAAGCGCAATACTGGACCCATAACAGCTGCTAAATAAATTCAGTATAATTTTCAGCTAGGTGTACTTCTTAAAATTCAGCCATACATTACTGGGGCCTCACTTAAGGTGCCTAGTCCTTTGTTTAAAATATTGAAGTTACCGGCATCCTTCCAGTTACCTAGGTCCTTCCTTAACTCCTGGTAGATATTCAGTCTTCAGTCTTGTCTGACTTCTCCCAGTTCCAAGGAGCATGATTCCATTAATTTGCAACCACATTTGTTCTCCATAATAACAAGAATGAACTCTGAAATTCTACTGGAAAACAGGTAGCTGATTATCTAAATGGTTCTCGTGCACAGCAATATAATTTTTCAACTGGGCTTTAAAAATTGCAAAACATGATACTCCACA